>NW_014543269.1:1156431-1182079 GCF_000741045.1 Vigna radiata var. radiata | reverse complement strand
TTTTTGATGATCGAAAAATGGTTCCAGTAATAATGACTTTTCTTTCATTTTCAATACTAATTAATGGAAGATTTTTTGATGATCGAAAAATGGTTCCAGTAATAATGACTTTTCTTTCATTTTCAATACTAATTAATGGAATATTTTTGGCTTAATATCGCTTTTGGTCCCTAGTTTAGGAGGTTTTGTTCAATATGATCCTACCTTTTTTTTTAGTAACAATTGATCTCACTTTTTGAAAAAACTGTTCAATTGACTCCTTTTTTGTTGCGACGTCAATTTTCTAACGGTGCTGGTTACGACGTCAATAAGTTCTTTCATGCATTCACTTATCCAAATGTTATTTTAACAGTCCTGACACAATGTTAGTTAAAAATCATATCATCATCGTATACAATAAGGATTATAATAAACAATTTAAACTTGAATATGGGACCACTATGAACAAAAATGACTTAATTGAACAGTTTTTTCAAAAGGTGGGATCAATTGTTATGAAAAAAAAAAGGTAGGACCATATTGAACAAATCCTCCCAAACTAGGGACCAAAAACGGTATTAAGCCAATATTTTTTGATGATCGAAAAATGGTTCCAGTAATAATGACTTTTATTTCATTTTCAATACTAATTAATGAAAGATTTTTTGATGATGTTGGAATAGGAAAAGCCCAAAACCTTTTGGACGGCTGATGTTTCATATTTCCTTCNTGGAAAGCTAAAATATTTTTTAAAAACATAAAATAATTTTTTAATAATATTTGCGGGTATCCAACGGGTATCCGCGGGTTGAAAAAAATCCGCGGATTTTTTTTATACGGGTATCCGACGGGTAGCGAGACGGGTACGAATATACTTTTTTACATGCGGGTCGGGTTCGGGTATCACACTATCCGACCCGAACCCGACCTGTTGCCATCCTTATGTACGAGTATGCAGAGGTGAAAAATATTTATTAAATTTTAAAGTAATTTTTATAAAAAATTATTATAAAAACAAATAATTTTATTAATGTTTACTATTAAATAGTTTTTATAATAAATAATTATTTAAATTTGAAAGAAAGTTCTTAAAAAGATAAAATGGTAAAATAATTATTTTAATTTATAAAATAATTAAATTTAGATAATGGTTATTTAAAGAGTAAAAATATAAACATGTGAATTTAAAATAAAAATACTTAAAGGGTAAAATTGAGAAAAAAAACGAATCCATTTTTTATATAGGTAATTCTTTTATATTAATTAAATAAAAAGTTCATGTATACTTGAAATTTAAAAATTACTCATAAAAATGTGTTTTTATTAAGAAAATGTAATAATTAAAAGTTAACTATGTAAATCTATGCTTATTTATGAAGATAATATATTTGTTGAATATACAATTTTTTTTTTTCTGTTTTATCCTTTATATTATAATTACTATTTGATGTTTTAAGAAATATAATTATTAATTGATTTTTTTTAAAGTGACAACTATTTTTAAATATTTTGTATAAAATTGTCACATACTTTTTTTTTATTTCTTCGTCATATTTGTAGTTTTTACCACTAGATTAAGTTACTTGTTAGTACTCTAACTGTTTTTTTTCTTATCTATTAACTTAATTCATTTACATATGTTTAGATTGGTCTATTTGAGATAATAAAAAGGAATAGGAGGTTGGATTTGTTGCGCTCATCCATGAGAAGAAATAAGATGATTGTGCTTGTACTTACACATTTGCCCTTGATCTCTTACATTTAATTAATTATAATAAAATAATAATAAAAATTCTATAGAATTAAATAACAAGGTTCAATTATTCTTTTCTAAAATAGAAATAAAAAAGGAGTAACTAAATTTAAAAAAAAAAATCACGTAATTACTAAGAAGAGCATAGATCAATCGTTTGTATTTAGATTGATCTCTTTGAGATGTCTTGGGAGGATAAAAAGGAAGAGGGACATGAATTTATTGCCCTTGTCCACCAGAAGAAATTAGATGATAGTGCTTGCAATTACAAGTTTGTCCTTAAACTGAAACTTCATTAATTATAATTATCTAATAAACAAAATAGAAATTCTAAAGCATTAAATAAAAATATGTAATTATTCTTTTCTAACGTAGAGATAGATAAAAAAAAGGATTAAATATCTTTTCAGTCCCTATACTATGGGACGATTTTGATTTTAGTCATTCTTCAAATTTAGGTACAATTTAGTTCTTCAATTATAGAAAACTCTGGTTTTAGATCCTTTTATCAAATTTTTTGAACTTTATTCTTAAAACAGCAAATAAAGTTCAAAAAATTTGATAAAAGGGACTAAAACCAGAGTTTTCTAAAGTTGAAGGACTAAATTGTACTTTAGTTTGAAAGAGGAACTAAAACCAAAATCGTTCCAAAGTATAGGGACTAAAGACATATTTAACCCTAAAAAGATAAGAGAGAATAACTCAATAAATATATAAAAAAAAAAAACTAAATTCGTGTGTCTTTTACTTAGCTTGTGTCTGTTTCAGGATAACTTAACAAATAAAAAGAAAAACTAAATTCAAATGTACTTTTTTAATCTTTTAGCCTACGTTTGTTTCAAGGTAATTATTAAGAAGAGATAGAGACAAATTATTTGTGTTTGGATTTGTCCATTTGAGATGTCTTGGGAGGATAAAAAATAAAGAAAATTTTGGATTAGGCCCTATGAGAAAAAAATGAAATCATTGTGCTTGTAATAACATATCTATCCTTGATCTTAAATTGGTAATCTTTTTATGCTTAGTAAATGATAAAATATACTCTTTGAAATGATGTTGTTTCTATTTTGTGTGTTTGTTTTTTCTAATAATTTAATGTTTAGTTTAAATTATTTCTAATTTTTTTATATAAATAATAAATTTGAAATTAGATAATAAAAAAATTTTGTACACTATTGAAAGAGCTGTGAATTATGAAACTCGGTCTTTAGTTATAATCTAAAAGTATAATTGACTGTCAGTCAACATATTTTATACAATGGATAATGTTTAATTTTTATCTCTTAAAATTTTGTTTGACTTCGTTATACATTTACATATTCTTAACAGTAGTAATGATGTGATAATGCTATTTTTTAAGTTTTTTTTTATCAAAATTAATAAGAATTTGGTTTATTGACGACTTTCACATTTAGATTTATAGTTGGATATTTTTGGTGAAGAGAAGAAATTGATATAATCTTGTCTAGTAAAAACTATAATTTTTTTCTGAATTTAAATAATCAATGGACACAACAAAAATAAATCAAAAATATAATATAAAATAGGGATGATGATATCATAATCTAATAAATTGATAAGTCAAGTGGAGATTTGTCACAAAGATGTAATATTTGATAAAAATTAGTGTTTTAATAAAAAAACCAAAAAAATTCAATATCAAATAATGTAAATACATAAATATGACTTAAAAGTGTTTACATTAGTTTTTGGTACCTCTATATATAGACACTTAAGTTTAAGAAAACCTAAATACCTTAAAATAAAACCTAAATACCAAAACACATAAAAATAAAAGAAAATGAAAATTACGAATGTAGACCTTTTGCCTAGCGAGACCCGCTCACTCAACGAACACAAATTGGCTCACCCAATTAAAATAAAATTACAAATTATTTAATAATTTTCTAAGTTATTCTTCAATTATGCTTATGATCTTTATGTTCTTTAAATTTATTTCTTCATGGAACATTATAAAATTCAAAGAGATGTGTTTTGGTTTTGGACCTTGTCATAGATCCTTTGAATTGGAAATGTTCTTCCTAAAGTTCTTCTCATATATATTTTAGGAGATAGACCTCTATCATACTATCCTTCTTGAAGAGAACTCGTCCTTAAATTGGTATTACTTGAAGATCTTTTTATCACTCTCCCCTCTTTGGAGTGAATTCGACTCAAATTCTAGAAAATCTTATGTAAAAACACTAACACTAATATAAAATAATCAAAATTAAAAAATCTACTAAAATGATGTTTGGATCCTTAAAGAGCCTAATCTCCTTATTATCAAAGATTTAAAGGTTTGCCTCTAGGATAAAAGACCCAGTTGAAAATATCATCAACACAATTTTAAATTAAAGATGCAATGCTCATAAAAAAAAATTCTATGTAAAAAATCAAACTATAGGTATGACTGTGATTATTCGTAAGTTGCTTAGAGATGGTCAAATAAGTTAATTTATATGCATATATTTCTAAGCTTGTTTCCATACTAAAAAAATGACTTTAAATATCAAAATGAATTAAAAAAACAAAGTAACAGATTATCAAACACAAGTTCTTTGAGTTATAAGCTTATGTCTTTCTTTTCTGTTATCGTGTCTTTCTTCCATTGTTGATGTCATGTTTCCTTGATAAACAAATCTTTCTTAGGTAATAAAACAAAAAGAAGCTAGTTAGTATTTTCTCTTAATGACAAATTTGGATGCTTTTTCTTTTTCTCTCTTTTTTCTTCTTTATCTTTTCTCTCTTTCTTTTCTTTCTCCTCTCTTACTCTCTTTTATTTCTCTTCTTTTTCTCTTTAGATTGCCCTTAAAATACCAAAACTCAAGATCAAGGAAAACCCTTAATTGGGACTACAGTTAATATAAAATAAAGAAAATAAATAATTTCCAAAAATCAAATATAGAAATGCTCAATTTATAGAAAGAACACGAAGAACACAAAAATCTAAAAAAAAAAGAAAACCTCAAAAGAATTGGATAAAATATTATTTTTTTATGACAAAAAATAAGATAAATGTATTCAAACTAGAACATTGCTCTAGATACCAAATGATTTTTGGTATCTAAGAAAAAAATTCAAACTAGAACCTTGCTCTAAATATCAGATGATACAATCTTGTTTAAGAAAGAATACGATCTTTTCTAAATTTGAATCTTTAAGAGGCACAACAAAAATAAATCAAAGAAGAATACAAAATAAGATAGAGATGGGGAGGTCACAATCTAGCAGATTGATGGGTCAAATGAAGATTCACCACAAAGATGTTAATCTTTGATAAGAATTAGAGTTCTAATCCAAGAACCAAGATAATCCTCTCTGAAAAAATGCAAACGCATAATATGACTCAAAAGTGTTTACACTAACTTTTGGTACCTCTATATGTAGGCACATAAATTTAAATAAACCTAGAAACCCTAAAATTAAACCCAAAGACCAAAACCATTAACAGAAAAAGAAAATTACAGATGGAGACTTTTTGGTTAGTGAGGCCCGCTCACCCAACAAACATAATTTTGGCTCACCGAGCGAATTTAACATTATGTAATATTAAAATAAAATTACAAATTATTTAATTTCCTAAATTATTTTTCAATTGTGCTTATGATATTTAAGTTCTTTAAATTTCCTTTTTCAAGGAACATCATAAGATTCAAGGAGATATGTTTTGATCTTGGACCTTGTCGTAGATCTTTGAATTGCAAATTTCCTTCCTCTAGTTCTTCTCATATTTGTTTCAAGAGATAATTCTCTATCAAAAATGAGTCTGTAAAATCTGTCATAACGTTTCATTGGTACTTTACCATGAAAGTTATTAACGAGTTTAGTCTGTCGATAACATATCATCATGATTATCGATAGATACTTCCTTGGCACTTTAGGTAGAAAATTTTGTGCTCAATCTACTTGAGTTTTATATTATATTAAGGAGAGGTAGGTGAGAAGAAGGAAAAGAAGATGAGAAGGTGGTTGCACAAGAAGGTGGGTGACACAGAGGCTCGTTGGTAACAGTGGTAGCTTGATGAAAATATCTTGGATTGGTGGTGGAAGCGCGATTGTCGATTGATTATACTTTCCAGAAAAAAAAAAGCGAAATACAAGAGAAAGAAAATGAGGTAGAACGAAACTTAATCAGACATTTTATCAATGGATTTGAGGTTGTCGATAATAATTGACAAATGTTTGTATACGTCAATAAACTTTACCGATGACCTTTATATTAACGATAAATTGTGTTTATCGACAAATAGTGATCGACAATAATATGAGATTTTTTGAAGTTATATGCAAATAATCACAAAAGAAAATGTCTAAGAAGCTAAATAACACATGTAGAAAATGCTTTAACATAAAATAAAATTATTCACTTTTTTCTTAATTATTATCTTTGAATGAATTTAGTGACTATGTATAATTCCAATAATGAAGCTAGTTAATAATTAACAACTAAAAGTGTTGAATTCATATTGTAGTATCCAATCATATAAAGAAAAAACTTATTTTTCATGAAAATCATTACATTACAACATGATTGCAAACTTTAATTTAAAATCAATATCATCATCTCCTAAAGTTATGAAATGGTTTCAACTAAAATGTAGGTACAAAAAACATAATCCAATTTATGCAAAATCCCTCTCTTTCCCTCTTCTCTCCAAAATTTTCTCTGTACTCTCCTTAACCTCATTCATTCTATCACACCTCCTTTTAAAATTCGATCGCTCCTCACCATAAGTAGAGAGTCAAGCATTGTTCTTAGTGGAACATCAGAGCATTAAGCAAGGTTTTTTAGTGGACTGAAAGCTTTTAGAAAAAGATGAAAAATTATGAGCTAAGGAAATCTATGTTAGATAATCTTGAGTTAACAAGTTTAAAGATAAAGTCTTTCCTTTGCAAAGCTTATTAGAATGAGCTTTCTTATGTGCTACATTGGGTCTGAAGTTTTAGAGTCGTATGTAATAATAAAGCTATTTTATTGGAAATTGAAAAACACCGGTTGCATTTGAATGTTATGTTCTTCAACAACCTAAGGAATCTAAATAGTGTCAGATCTTAAAGAAATAATGTAGATGTATACAATTTTAAGATGTCATATAAATAAAATATACTAAAATTTAAAAAAGTTATTATTATTATTTATATTGACATATATATGTGAAAAATATATATATTAGGGGCAGAGCCCTGTCTCATGCAACAAAACTCTATCACTGAATCCAAAGAATATCGATTGTGGTAGCATTTAGTGTTCTTTAATTGCATATTGAGTTTGAGAATTGGATTTGCATTTGATGATAGTAGCATGTAAAACTAAAGAATATATTTTGTATGTGTATCTAATCACGGATGACAACAGGTTGGGTCGAGTAAGGATAGTGTCTACTCGCAACTCGACCCGCATGTAAAAAAGCATATTTTGTTACCTGTTCCGCTATTCGTCGGATACCAGCATAAAAAAAACATGGATGTTTTCCAACCCGTGGATACCTGTTTTCCAACCATATGTGCATTACAAAGCCCAAATTTTGGGCCAAGACTTTATTCTCCTTTCTTATTCAGAATCAAAACTCACAAACCCTAGTTCTTTACTTCAAAGAAAGCAGTCGTCTCCTCCTCCACTCGCGGTAGCCGACTGCCCTCCGTCCACCTAGCAACGTCGTGTCCTCCCCTAGTCGGTTGAGACCGTCGTCGACGATGCAGCCCACGTCGATCGTAGTAGCTCGCTCCTTTGTTCTTCCGTCGCGAATGCGAGAGAAGCTTCACTGCTCCATGGGACGTCCTTCATTAGCACGATCCAAGCAGGTCACCCTTTGCCAACCACTCACGCTGGACATTCGACACACCACACCCACCTCTCGTCGTGCATGATATCCTCAAGAGCGAACTCTGTACCTTTTTCCTTGTCAGCGGCGGCGGGACCCTTAGCCTTGCGATTAAGCAAGGTTTACGATCCTTGTCCATTCGCAACTTCAATGGTGGAGCCGTTCACCTAGGGTTGAGGCAACTCCTTCAACTTCTCTCCTTCTATGACAACGCCGCTAGGGCAGCTCCCTTTTCCTTATTTTGATTTGAAGAAGAAAACCCTAAAAAAGGATTTGGGCTTTGGCCCAATTTTACAGTAGATTGAGCATAAAAGAAAACATAATTGAACAGTTAGAAGAAAAAAAACTAATGGGCAAAATTGTAATTTCATTTTTCAAATGAGTAGTGGATACCTGTAGGTAAAGATAGTGTGATGCTTGAACTCGACCTGTTAACGAACAAGTATTAAATTACCCACTACCGACTATCCATGGGTACCTCTTATGAATACTAAATACCCACAACGGATTTTACTCGCGTATTCGCGAGTATGATTTTTTTTACCATCCCTATATCTGTATTCCTGGATAACATGTATAATTTGAGTAATTTTAGTTGTGTGTGAGTTTGATGTTTCCCATTACCATACTGAATCCAAAACTTTCATTTTTATTTGTAGATCTAGGATTATTTCTTTGCCTATCTAAATCCAAACTTCGATATTGAGTCTTAAAATATATATGTATGATCAATTTCCAGTTTTGGAAGGAAGAGTCTTGCGATTTAATATATATGTATAATTTAAAAATGTAAAGGGATAGTTACATGCAAGTATCATGTGTTAGTACAATTCTCGATTAATAGGATTGTTTTCACTCTAGTGGAAATATCTTCTTATATCCTTATTTAAGTGATCTATTATGGTTTTTGTGAATGTATATGTTGTGTATATGAATATTATATACATAAATAATCAAATTGATATTGTTTTAATGCAAGTGTATGGTAACCTATAATATATATTCATGAAATGAGATACCTATGTATGTGATGTGGGAGGTTACATATTTAGGATGATTTATGCATCATATTGTTTTAGGGTATCAAGCAAAGACAAGATGCTCGAGAAAGATTTATTGATGATCACATGATGACAAGCCTAGATGCAATATAATTTAAATTAATGAAAAAAATTATGTAGTTAAAAATGATCTAGATGCAATCCAAACCGCCAATTACATTTTGTTCACTTCTGTTTTCTTCTTCTTTCTCTCTCACCACCGCACGCCACATGCTTTCTTCTCTAATTTCATGTACAGAGAGAGAGAAAAAAGTCTTTTACAATCTATACCCTTCCACACCCTACAACACTACTTCTAACAATAATAAAAAGATACCAAAATCATGTTTCTTTTGGAACCTGTGACACTCAAACTGTTCATGCTCTGAATTGGTTCCAATTCATCTTATCGATGTCGAATGAAATGTCAACATCCAATTCTTTTGATTAGACACATAAAAAGAGAAAATAATTTGGCAGAAAAAAGAATCAAATATTAGCTGTAAATATGAATCCAATCACAAGAATAGGCAAATTCCAAGAAATAAAAAAGATCATGACAAGACCGAACAAATGCTACAAACGAATTGAAAAAGGAGTTGAAGAAAAAGCTGTCTAGCAAGGAATTTGTCGAGTGAACCATCTCAGAACTTTCACCGGAAGCTTTACCAGACTCACAGCCAAATTAGCCAATCCCGCGCAGCAAATGCAACATGGACACAAGCAACTCAATATAGATCTGCACAGTTCCCATCACCACAATAAAAAAAAAATCACAAATTCGGCCAAAAGCAGGAAAATTCATAAAACATAACAAAAGAATCCCAATGGCACAGATATTGTTTACTTTTACAAAACCAAGCAACATATTTGAACATAGAAAAAGATAAAAAATTTGAGAGAAAAACACATACCCAAAAACCCAGATAACTGCACCAACCAGAGATAAAATCAAGGCCAAGAGAGCAAAGGGCAATCCGATCAAAAAACCAAGTGGTCTGCACTCGCAACCTTCTTCTCCCATGATGTCCCTAAGCGCTGTATTTTCTTCTGAAATTGACTTGCTTATGTGAATGTGAAGAAAATAATGAGGAGAAGTGATAATTTGGCTATGTAACAGAATAAGCGTGTGGTGTTGCGTTGAATTTTCAAAATTAAATTTAAAGACAGACACCGCGTACGACCGTTTCTGTGTACGATAATATAAAGGAGTAGTGTCTTGGAACATTGAGTTGTTGACAGAAATACCCTCATCAATTTATGCGTGGTCTTAGGGTAATTGGGTTAGTTTTGGTATTTCAGTCTGTGGAAGTTTCCTTGCGTCGTTCTGGTTCGTGAACGGCTTTCACGTGCTTGGTTGTTGGCCGTCTTCTTACTTCCTTGTGTCTCATGTCAAAGTTGACCTCTCTGTATTATCATATTATTTTCTTATTTCTTCTTCGTTTTTCTAAACATGATTTTGTATGAGTTTTGTTAAAGGTGAAGTCATGTTCAAACTAGAGAGATTGGGCCTAAAGCCCATTAACTACAACGAGTCCAAGTATTGAGGGTTATTCCCTCCCCTTTCACGTGTTGCTTTCTACACTTTCACATTCTCATTTGATCACATATATGGAGATCCGTTTGGGCTTCAACAAATGTGAAGATCCTCTACCCCCGACCGTCATCATCGTCGCCATGACCCTTGATGCCAACTACCTTCGCGACACCATGGTGGCGGTCCTCTCCATGCTCCAGCATTCAACCTATCCAGAAAATCTTTCCTTTCACTTCCTCTCTGTGAACGACGATGCTCGCGAACTCTTCTCCACACCTTCACCTATCTAAACATGAAGATTTACCGCTTCGATAGTAGCAGGGTTTGTGACAAGATTTACAGGTCCTAGGATCCCCGATAGAGTAATGCTTGATCAGAAGAAAACAAGTGCTAGAGGAAATGGAATGACAAGGTTATTATACAAGAGAAGAGTTATCTGGGTTTTGCAAGGTCATGGAAGTTTTGAAGAAGGTTCTTCAAGGGTGATCATCTTCGGGTTACAGTTGTCATGAAGGAAAGGTTCTTTAAACTAGTGAGCAAGGGAGTTTGAGGATCAGAGTAGCGCAGCGGATGATGATGAGCATGTTATTATCAGAAATAGGTATGCATGAAGAGCTTTTATAATTGTGGATTGGTGGTCTGTGAGGGACAAGTTCTTTAAACCATATTGGTGTTGTTATATGGAAATTAGTTGGGAGAATGTTTGGTAATCTTCAAGAGTCAAAAGTAAGTTCAGGTATGAAAGAAATAGGTATCAGGCAGAGAAAATAAGTGCGGTTTCAAGCTACAAGGTCAACTTTAAAGTGAGAAAGTATTAATGAAATTGGAACAGGAAGAGTGGGTTAAGGGATGAAGAAGATGAATTGAGCTATGGTTTCGAGTTGTAATGTCGACCTGGAAGTGGGAAGATAAATGGACGTGGAGCAGGAGAAGAGGGTCAGTGGATGAAGGAAATGAACTGGGATAAGTTTTAAGTTGTAAAGTCAATTCTGAGGTGAGCAAGTATTAGTCGAGAGTGGAAATTGAAAGAAGATTCAAGTTTTTAGCTTAGTAAGAATTGATTAAGAGACAATCGAAGAATCTGAAGAATGAGGTCTGAAGCGAAGAGGTAAAGAGATTCCTTTAGTATAGTTGAAATACTATAATTAGTGGGTTTCTCAAAATGGTTGAGAAAGCGCATTTTGGACAGTCCTAGCTTGAGATGTATCCTAAGCTGGAATGATACTGATTAAGCTAGTGATCTCAAGTCGAGGAAGATACATATCTAAGTATGATTACAAGCTAGTGGATTAAGGAATGCATATAGTTCATGTTAGTGAGATAACAAAGTAAGGTTGTGGGGGAGTAGTATCTTTGTCAAAATAGGTGGTTGTACTAGATAATGTGATGAGAGTAGGGTGTTCCTATTCTCTAGTAAGTGCAATTTTCGAGGACGAAAATTTTTTTGTTGTTGGGGAGAATGTAAGAACCTGATTATAATTATAAATATTTATAAAAAGAAATATAGGGTGAAAGTTGAATTAAGAATAAAATGGATGGGCGTTTAATTAAAAGAAAACTTATGTTCTTTAGTTTTTTGCTGAACTTTCTAAACAACAAAGTTATTTCCTGAAGAAAGCTCCTCTCTCTAGAAAACAAAAAAACCCTTTCTCCCCTAAAACATTTTCTCTGTCTTCTCTCTAAATTCCCAACAAATTTAACCGTTCAATCTTTGAATAGGTGGTGCTCAAACGTTCACCGCGTCGAGAGCTCCGTAACGGACCGAACAATTTCTTGTTTCTACCCGTAAGTCATCTTTTCCCTTTTCTCCACCGTTTCTAGAACCTAGGGCATTTCTATTTTACTAAATGCTTGTCACTAGAAACATTCCACTTCTGTTTTGTGTTAATTTCTAGCTCTAAAAAGGCTACTCTATCACCATTGGGTGATTTATAGGGTGTCGTTGGAAATTGCTGTGAGGAGCACTGTTTAGAGTGTTCCCGTCAAATAGCTGTTCTACTATAAAGTTTTCCAGGTAAGGGGAGTTGACATTGCTTTATTGTTGTATTTATTTATGATTCTGTAAATTATGGAAATGTATATATGTGTAAGGAGAACTAATTATTTTTTGGTTGAATCTGTTTTAGTATATATTATTTTCGGAAATGATATTTTTCCTACAGCGCGTTTCTGTTTTATCAAAGATTTGTGCATCTAATCTTTAAGTTATGAGGTTGCCAAATTTAAATAATTTGGAGTATAAAAATTAGTGTGTGAAATATAATAATGGGGTACTTTGGTTGAGGGGTTTTATTCCTGGAAGAGATACATGAACGTGTGGTCTATGGGTATATTAAAATATTATTTTTAATTGCATTGGAATTGGCATATGGGTATGTGAATGGAAAGGAACGAAAATTAAGTATTTACATATGAAAAAAAAGTGGGGTATGCGTGAGGGAGGGGGGCTCGGTCTTGACTGAGAAAAGAAGAAGAAAGTCTGTATGGTTATTTTTGGGGTTCGGCGTGAGAAGGAATAAGATTGGGTAGTGAGGAATAAGATTACGAAGGAGGGAAGTTAGTGTTAAGGGTTTGCTATTTCTGTTATGGTCATTAGAGTAAGGTTGTTAGGTGTTTTATTTTGTTGTGTGGTTCTTTTAAATAAGTGCAAAGTTAGTAAATTATGAGTTGTGGGATTTGTAGAATGTGAGTTAAATAAAAGAAAAGGAAAATGATATTTTAATACCATTTTTTGATACCATTTTGATACTGTACACGTGTAAAAATATGGTTGGACGATTTCAAATTAAAAAAAAAAGTGTATTTGGAAGAGAAAAATCAAAGTTTTCTTTTTTAATTTGAAATCGTCCAACCACATTTTGACACGTGTATAATGTCAAAATAGTGTCAAAAAATTGGTGTTAAAATATTATTTTCCAAAAGAAAATTGATAATGAAGGAGTGATATGTACGTGAAGGTGTGTGGTTAGGATGACCGCGGGATTGAGAATGAATTTTACATGCAGAAGGTGCAAAGTTTACGTATGGGAGTGTCTGCATTACATTTAATTCTTTATGATTATATGTGAATAAAAGTGATGGAAAGAAGAATTTTATGGTTGGAAAATGATATTTTAACACTATTTTTTGACACCATTTTGACATTGTACACGTGTCAAAATATGGTTGGACGATTTCAAATTAAAAAAATAAATTTTGGTTTTTTTCTTCCAAATATATCTCTACCTCAACTTTTTTTAATTTGCAATCGTCCAATCACATTTTGACACGTGTGCAATATCAAAATGGTGTCAAAAAATGGTGTTAAAATATCATTTTCCCTTTATGGTTTCATGTTGATGGAACAGAAGGAGAAAAGCTCTTGTTATATTTAGGTGGATTGTGGAGAGAGAAGGAGGATTTTTACTTGATAATTAAAAAGTCATAGAAAAAGAAGGGGAAATTGAAGAGATTAAATGAAGAAAAGAAAGAGGGAAGAATTTGGTCTGTTAGGAGTGAGAAAAAGAGAATAAAGTTTAATTTTAAGTGAAGTTTGGTTACATAGTTGATGAGTTAATAAGTTAGAAAAAAAAATAAAGGTAAAGATGGGGTTGTAATAAAATATATATAATATACATGTGTTAGTGTATAGGAAGGGAACAGGTTTGCTTTGTAAAGTAGAAGTGAATAAATGGTTAAAATAGAATATGAAGAAGGTGGGAAGGTTACGTATCTGGCTGTAAAAGTTCTTTTGACTTTAGCATAACGTGGAATTGATAAATAGTATACCATATAATATATTATACTATGTTATATATATTATACTTTATGTTTATTTAGTTATTTGTTTTTGTATGCTATATAATATATTATATAAAATTGTCATAATTGATATTTGATTGGTATTATTATAACATTATTTGATGATATTAGTTTATGGAATTACGGTGTTATTTATGTGTTAAATAAATTATGTATAATACATTTAAAATAAAGATTTTAGATAACGTACTTTTATATATAAATCCTTTGGAATATAATTAAATATTATATGATAGAAAGTTTAGAGAAATTAGGATAATATAATAAGAAGTTTGTTTTGGAGAATCTATTTAGAAACTGGATAAATTATAATAGTAAAAAATAAAGGGTTAAATATGTTTTCAGTCCCTATACGATTTTGGTTTTAGTCCATCTTTCAAACTAAGATACAATTTAGTCATTTAACTTTATAAAATTCTGGTTTTAGTCCTTTTTATCAAATTTTTTTAACTTTATAGCATTTGGATTGTTTACACTGTTTGACACATTTTTGGTTCAATGTTAACTGAGAAACGTGTTTGAAACAGCAAATAAAGTTAAAAAAATTTGGTAAAAAGGACTAAAACCAGAGTTTTCTAAAGTTGAAGGACTAAATTGTACCTTAATTTGAAAAAGGGACTAAAACCAAAATCGCCCCAAAGTATAGGGACTAAAAACATATTTAACCCAAAAATAAATAGAGTAAATAGTTTTAATAGCTGGAAAAATTATTTAGTGTTAATTAAATGGTGGTTTAGGTTTTATGATGATATTGTGTATTTAATTAAATTAATTTTATCTGTGAGGATGTATTATTTCACATGAAATTGTAGAGTTCTGTGGTATGATTGAGACAACATGACAATATTGTCTATTTGAGAGGGTTTTCGGTTTGGTGTTATGTTGTTTGACCGCTTTGGTGAATGTATGTTTATATACTTGAATTGGATGACTTGATTGAGGATGAACTGAACATCTCAGGGAGAGATGACTGTATGTGATGTTAGGAGGGTTGTTGTTGTTTGTATAAGGTCGGGAGCTTTGAAATGTTTTGTCCATCCCTACACTCAAAGCATTATTCATACTCATATAGAGGAGAACAATATGAGTGGTGAGAGTAGAGGGAGGTCCTCGTCTATAGTCTTGGAGTTTAGACATAGACAAATTGGGGGATTTACCTTGCATAGCGTTGGGGATGAACCAGCTGAACTATGCAAGTGCAAAGAAGACCAATAGCTAGACAATTATACCAAATCCGGATGAGTCGTGTCGTGGAATTTGATGCATGGTGTGTTTGATATGCTTTACTTGTTCTTTTAATTTGTAATTAAGTATGATGATCTTTATTGATTGCATCATGTTATAATGTTTGTTTACCTAGCTCACCCTTACTTTTATGTTGTATGTTGCTTGGGTATGTTTCTCTTGCGATGATCATCCACTTGGATGGGAGCAAATGTTCTTGAGGAGGTTCCAGTGGAGCAAGTGTTGGAAGACGCTGACGTTGTAATTTAGATTACTAGAATTCCATATTACTGTTCTCCTTATTGGAATGATGACATCTTTATTATATAAGTTTGGTATATAATTGGGATGTCACATATTTAGTTATAATAAATTTTTTTTTTATAATAAATATTTGTTTAAGTAAATTTATTATTTTAAACAAAAGTAAATTTATAATGAAATAATTTTTTTATTTTTAATTACATAATTACAATAATTGTAGTTCTAAATTATTTAATTAAAATAATTTAATAAAAAATTTAATTTAATTCCAAAAATAATTATGACCATAAAATTTATTTATTTTATAATATTAAAAAACTTTAATTCTTAATTATACATAATTTAAAGTATTATATATACATTTAAATACATTATTTAAATATTATAAATTAATTTAAATAATTAAAAAAATTTAAAAGTGAAAGTGTGGGGCGGAATTAAAAAATTTAAAAGTGAAAGTGTCGGGCGTGGGGGTGCACGACTTCCACACATGAAGTCGTCAACCCCCTACGATTTTAATTCTTTTGCTTTTTATTAATTTAAATAGTTTATATTTAATATATGGTTAAATATATCTTTTGGTCCTTATATTTGTTCGTGAATATTCTTGTTTTTTTTTCGGTCTCAATTGAGTCCATAAATTTGTAAAATTGAGTCCATAAAAACCATTCACATTCAAATTAGGGATTGGAGAGCAGATTCTTGCCCTCTTCACCATTGCCTTTTTTCATCTTTTTCCACTGATCACCTCCCACCTCCTTCTCAAGCGCAGCAAGTCCACCGGAAGGGTCTAATTGACCCAATTTTACAAGTTTATGAACTCAATTGAGACCGAAAAAAAAACGACGACTGAGTTGAGATTCATGAACAAATATGAGGACCAAAAGATATATTTAACCTTAATATATTTATTAATTAAATAGTTTATAATAAAAAAGTGTTATTAATTAATTATTTTCAAAAAAAATATTCTATAATAACAAAAATCCAAAAAAAATAAATTGTAATCAAATATAATTTTTTTTTCAATTTTTCATTACATAATTACAATAATTATAAATTATTAAATTAAAATTATTTTATAAAAAAATTAATTTAATTACAAAAATAATTAGAATATAAATTTTATTTATTTAATAATATTAAAATAATTTAATTATTAATTAGATATAATTTTAATTATTTTAAATATATTTAAAAACATTATTTATAAATTATAAATGATTTTAATTAATAAGAAAATTAAAAAAAAAGTATAAAAAAAAAGTAAAAACGTGAGGAGGGTGCACGACTTTAATAAGAAAAGTCGTTAACTCCCATACGACTTCATTTTTTTTTGTCAAAAATGGCTTGGTAATCAATTACAAGCCTCTGGTAATCGATTACCATGCGTTAAAGTCGTTTTTGGGGTACGAATTCAATACTGGTCAAATGAACAGTGTGAAGTCGTGCAGGGGGGCACGATTTCTTTAATAGAAGTCGTCTGGACCCCCCACGACTTCCCTTTTCTCGTAATTAATTTTTTTTTGCCTATTCTCGTAATATCTCCCTCATTTTTGCCTACTGGGGTGCAAAAACCCCAGAGCGAAGTTTCACATGCTAAAGTGCGATGTGTTTGGTTTTCTCATCGCTTGCCCCGCCGACAAGCTCTCAATCGTCGCTTTCTCAGCCACTTCGAAACAGCTCGTGTGTAATGCTTCACAGGATTAGTGGAAAAAGCAAAGATTTAGCAGGAAGCATCCACTTCTTTCAAATAACGATTTTCTTAAACGGATATCGACATTCGTTTGTTCTTCAACAGACGTTGATATCCGTTCATGGATATTGATATCCGTTTAAGAATCAACATATATTCATGTCCGTTTAAATATTATTAAAATATGTGGGGGAGTAGATAAAAATTATAAAAGTTTAACCTAAAGTAAATTTTTATTAAAAGGATAAAATAGGAATATAAAAACAGAATGAAAAGGATAAAAGAGAAAATGGAGAGTTGGAGGGAGCAAATGGGGAGGTGGAGGGAGCAACACCCAAGATCTGGTGCATGATGTTGAAGCCCACGGATCTCGAGTCCAAACGAATCTTTGAAGAAAAAAAGTGGAAGTGTAGGATTTTTTTTAAATATAAGGGATAGTTTTGGAATTTTTAGAAAATGTGGAGGTGTAGAGAGAAATGTGGGGTGGTGGAGGGAGTAACTCTCCCAAGTATTTAGCCCAGAGGCTTCTATTCTAATCTTGTGAAAATTAGGAACATTCTTTATACACCTCCAAGTTTTGTTCTTGTACCTCCAAAGTTTTGAAAATACTTAAGGGTAAATTTTCTTCTCTCTTATAATTACCGCGTCCACTCACTTTTATTTTCACACTTTTTCAACCTAATCCTAGTCGCACTTCCTTCTTCCTTCCTTATTGCTTTCGTCTCCATCCCATCCTTGCGCTATCATAATTCTTATCTTCCTCTTTTCTCAAATTTCTTCCTCAACAATCAACCTTAATCGTCAAAGGTGTTTTTTTTTCACATTTCTTAAGTTGTATTTGTTTGTAAATAAAGGTAGAACTTGGGGATGTAGGGTGTAGGATTACAAATTTGTAGGAATAAAGTTCACCAGATTTCGAAATCTAGTTAACGCTTTAATATTTTAGCCGAATTTCAAAATTTTGAAATTTAGTTAATACTTTAATCGAAGTTCGAAATCCGTAGAAACCCTTAACCGAATATGAGGCAGAGGAGATAGATGGAATTCATAAAGGACTATGAATTTGATCTACTCTACCATCCGAGAAAGGCTAATGTGGTAGTTGATGCCTTGAGTAGGAAGATCGTGCATGTGTCTGCAATGATGGTCCAAGAGTTGGAATTGGTTGAAAGCTTTAGAGATTTCAAGCTGCAAGTGGAGTTAGAATCGGATTGTATCAGATGCAATAGCCTAATGGTGCAAAGTGAATTTTTGAGCAGAACCCGAGAGAAGCAGTCAGTAGATGTTGAGCTGTAGAAGTCCAGAGGACTGATCGGTAGTGAACAAGGGAAGGATTTTACTTTGGGAACGAACTGTATCTTGAGGTTCAAAGGAAGAATTTTTGTTCCTAATGATGGGGAAATTAAGAAACTGGTTCTTGAGGAAGGACATCAAAGTCGTTTTAGCATGCATCCAAGCATGACTAAAACGTATCAGGATCTCAAGGAATCATTTTGGTGGTCGGGTATGAAAGCAGATGTCGCTCGGTTTATGTCTTTGCTTAACATGTCAAAAAACTAAGGTAGAGCATTAGAGACCGGGAGGTTTACTGCAACATTTAGAGATACTCGAATGGAAATAGGATAACATTGTTATGGACTTCGTCACTCATTTACCCCGTTCGGTGAAAGGTCATGATGTCATTTGGGTTATTGTGGGCAGATTGATAAAGAGTGCTCACTTCATTGCCATTAATTTGAGGATGTCAATGGCAAAATTTGCTCAGTTGTACATTAGAGAAGTGGTGAGGTTGCATGGAGTGCCATCCAGTATTATTTCATATAGAGATCCTCGGTTCACTTCAAGATTTTGGCAGTCATTGCAAAGCGAGTTTGGTAGTCGGTTATAGATGAGTTTGGCTTATCATCCTCAGACGGATGATCCATCAGAAAGGACGATTCAAACACTAGAGGATTTACTGAGGACGTTCGTCTTGGATCATTTAGGAGTCTCGGATGAAGTTTTGGCATTGGTAGAGTTCACCTACAACAACAGTTATCAGTCCAATATTAGTATGGCACCGTTCGAGGCAGTCTATGAAAGGCGTTGTAGGACTCCACTTTGTTGGTTTAAGGATGGAGATTTAGTGTTGACTGGGCCAGAATTGATTCAGCAGACGACTGAGAAAGTGAAGTTAATTCAAGGAAGGATGAGGGCAGCCCAGAGTAGGTAGAAGTCCCATGCCGACCGAAGACGAAAGCCTTTAGAATTTGTTGTTGGAGATCATGTTTTCCTTTGAGTGACTCCCACTACAGGTGTTGGAAGAGTCTTCGTACCAGGAAGTTATCTCTTAAGTTCCTTGGTCCCTATCAGATCTTGAGACGTATAGGACCAATTGCTTATGAGATAGCTTTACCACCTCAGCTAGTCAACCTCCATTTAGTTTTTCACATATCTCAGCTCAGGAAGTATGTCTCGGACCCTTCTCATGTGCTGGAATTGGAAGACGTGCAAGTTAGAGAAGACCATTCGGTCAAGATGTAGTCGGTCAGCATTGTGGAGAGTGAAACTAAGCAACTTAGAGGAAAATCCATCAGTCTAGTTAAGGTTGTCTGGGATAGAAGGACATGTGACTCTACTTGGGAATTGGAAGGAGTCATGAGGGAGTCGTCCCTCACCAGTTCTCTGGTAAGTTTAATTTTTGAGGTCGAAATTTCTTTATGTTTGGGAGAATGTAAGGACCCATAAAATAGAGTGTTAAGAGCAGATAAATGTATTAAAATAATGAGACTGATCACTTAGTGTTAAAATAAGCTAACAGTATAAATAGAAATTTAAAACATTCAGCTCATTATAGCAGTATGTTTTATCTCTCTAAAACATTATTCTCTACCTTTCCTCCCCCTTCTCTCTAAAACTTCTCACTGGTGGTTCGTCTGATCGGTGATCAGGAGCTTCCTTGGCGATCCTGAGATCAAGAGCTTCCTATTTCACCGATCATTTTCATGTTTATAGCTGGTAAGTTTCATTTTCCTTGGTTCTTGTGAAATTCTGAAACTTTTTGGCACATGCAAGCCATGTTTCTGTTTGCATGTGTTCATCAGTTTTCTCTTCCCATTCCTGACTTCATTCTTGGTCCTTCGGTTCGTCTCTTCTCTCAATTTGGTGAACTTTAGGTGTTCTTAGGATTTTCTAGAGCTGTGAGCAAATTTCTAAAGTTGTAGAGTTGTTTGGTTTGGTTAAGAGGTAAGGGAAGCTAGTTAACTTAATTGTGATTTTCTATGTATGAAATTACTGTATGGATGGTTGCATGTGTGTAACTTGAATGTTTGATTGAATTATGTTGAATTTATGAATGTTGGAACCTGTGAACCAGTTGGAGTTTCTCTGTGTAAGTGTTTGGCCAATTCGGGTCTTGAGGAAGTGGGTAGGTGAAAATGAGAGTTTGGGGCTGAGAGTGAAATTGGTCAGTGGGGAGAGTTTGAGAAAGTATAATTGGACCTGTTAGAACCTTTAAGTCCCTATAAAATGTGTAAAAAGTAGGAAAATGGATTTTGGGTCATTGAGTTGTTGATTATGCAGAATTTGGAGTGAAATATGGTATATGACTCTTTGGAATGATGTTAGAAAGATTTAGGTACCCTTGGATAGGTGTAAATTGGTATATGATTCATGTAGGGAGGATTAGAAGTTTGTAAAAATGTTTAGTTTTGGTAAAGTCTAGCATGTTCGTCATTCTGCAAAAGTTTTGCAGAATTATGCAGAAAGCTGAGCACGCGTTGTTGACCGTTCGGTCTTGTTAAGGTATTCGGTCATTAACTGGGTTTAGTCTCTTTAGAGTCTTACTTGTTCATGACCTTTTGGTCTTAGGTGGGTGGGTGGTCTCTTAGTAGTGTTCGGTCTTGTGATAGCACTCAATCGTGTACTAGCACTCTGTCTTGTACTAACATTCGGTCTTGTATTAGTGCTTGGTCTTCTACTAAGGTTTGGTCTACATTAGTATTTGGCTTTGTTAGTGTGTTCGATCTAACCTTAGTCCTTGGCCTTATATAATATTTGAACATGTTGTAGTATTCAGTCTCTCTTAGTGGTCGGTCCTTAATAGTGTTCGGCCACTCTTCAACCTTACCTATTATGGACGTTTAGTCTTGTTCTATGGGTAGAGAGAAACTGTTCGGTCTCCAAAGTTCACAAGGTGTTCGTTCTTGCATGTGATTTCCATTATTGTTTGAGAACTTGTTAAATTTAGTTATATAAAACTGATGTGCATGAATAAGGGAGTGGATATTTCAATAAGGTATTATGTTGCAACTGGTATGGAAGATAATTCCAAGGAGGAATGTCTTAGTGATTATTTATTAAGGTGGTAAAGTATGAATATGGACAGCGAAATCCATGATGTTCATCCTGAGATTCTAATGATTACCAATTCTCAAGGAAAGATGGGTAAGTCATGTCATGAGAATAACAGGAGGCCCTAGCCTATAGGTTCTTAGGTGAATTAAAACGGACTAACCCCGGGTGGCAGCTGAGGGTGTTCAAGTTACTACAACCCCAGGCGAAAGAACGACCTCAAGCTACATATTCATACAATCAGGATGGTCAAGTTAAGTGGTCGTTGTTACATGTTATGTACTTGTTTGAATTGCATGTTTATTTTGAATCAATTAAAATTACACTACCTTACCTTTCTTTTCTGTTTTGTCATGTTTGTTCGTTCGGTTTATCTTTTGCAATGATCATCTTATGAGTATGAGCAGAAGGAGACGAGTTCTATCTGGAGCAAGCACTGGAAGGAGAGGATCCATCTGTTTAGTATAAGACTGTTCGGTCTTGTACATAATTTTATATAAAACAGAGTAAAATTTTTAATTTTATGATTATTTTAGAATAACTGTAAATTAACTATATTTAGAATAATTGTTCTATTATTATTATTATTATTATTATTATTATTATTTTTATTTGATGACTCTTTAATGTAATTTTATACTATATTTTGGAATGTTAAGAAATGGTATATTATGAAAATTTTGAAAAATTTATCCTAATAAAGTGAAGGACACTGTAAGTTTAAAAATCTTAAAGATGCATATTAATTATGGAGATAGAAGTGAATCAACAACTTTTGTCTCTACTTCATGATCACTTATCTAGAGATTTCAAGATCACTTCTCTAGATCATTCAAGCTTTTTACTCTGCTATGAAAATGATTCATTTACACGTTCAATTATAAAAAGAAAAAAAAAACAACCTACGTGACGTTGTCAAGAAGAAAAATATAGGAAAGAAGATGAGAATGAATTAAAGTAAAATGATTTTTTTTTTAATTTGTAGAATATAAAAAAATAAAATTAAGTAATTGTACAATTACAAGTTATTCATATTTTTATTATGGAAAAGGAAAATTTTTAAAAAATATTATTTTTCTTGGTTTTTCACTTTTTTTTTTTCAAAATTTGAAGAGAAAGTAAAAATGATATTATCACATCTAATAGACATTTGACTTCCTTTCCACATTCACTGGACATTATTAAGCTAAAATAAAAAGTTTGAAATTATAAAAAAGATAATGAGAGACTTAGCCAGCTATTAAATCACTTATTAGTATTATCTTTTCTTTCTTCCCATGCAGAAAATGTATTCGAAAAAGAATAACAACAACATCATTATCCTGAAAAAGACTAAGAGCAACAACCACTTAACCAACAATATAACAGGTATGAACAACACTCAGATTAACATATTAATTGTGTAAATTGTTAGGACTTTAAGAAAGTTTAATTTCATTCCGAATACATTTTTTTGGATCACTTATATTTGGGTATTGGATCTTGGATTGTGTTAGAATTTGATTTTCAGATTATGTTTTAGTTTGATTTGCATTATTGGATTGTTATATTTAAATTTGAGTTTGATTTGAATAGTTTTTTAAATTAATTTTGAAAATGTCTTCCGATTTAATATACTAATGAAAACATATCTATCATCTTTTTATGATAACAATAAATAATTATTTGATTAAATATGTTTTTAGTTTATACTTTGAGGTGATTTTGGTTTTAGTCATTTTTTCAAACTAAAATAAAATTTAGTCCTTCAACTTTAAAAAACTCTGGTTTTAGTCATTTTTACCAAATTTTTTTAACTTTATTTGTTGTTTCATCAACTAACATTGAAACAAAAATGTGTGAAACAGTGTAAAACAATTCAAATGCTATAATGAAAGGTGTTTGGAACAACAAATAAAGTTAAAAAAATTTGGTAAAAAGGACTAAAACCAGAGTTTGTTAAAATTGAAGGACTAAATTGGACTAAAACCAAAATCGCCTCAAAATATAAGAACTAAAAACATATTTAACCCATAATTATTATTATGATTTTAATTATGAAATTAAATATAAGTAATTTTTATAATTTTATTGTAAATCGTTTCTATTTATTTTATAGATAGTTTTATAATTAAAAGATAATTAAATTTAACCATAGTTAAGTTAAAAAAAATGGTATAGTACTATTCTAAGTTCATCAATTAATATGTTAGGTTAATTATTATACATATAAGGTCTGATTCGTTTTTCTTTTAAATTCCTTCATCAATTTCATTTTTTTCTACTTTGTAATGTACAACTATTTTAAATTTCTATTTCACATTTTTCATCCATACAACCGTACATAATTTAAATCATATAACCCACAAATAACTATAAAGGGATAGTTGATATTTGTATATTTTAACTTATTTTCAATTTAAGATTCGATTGAAATTTAATTTTCTAAATTTGAAAAATAAATTCTTAATCTCTAATGTTTTAACTATTTTCAACATCCTAAAATTATACTTTTTGAAATTTTAAATAAATGAAATATTTTTGAAACCAAGAGAATATTCCAAATTTCAGAAACTAAATTTATTTTGTTTTTCGAAATCCATATTTTCCGAAATCTTTGACATGTTAATGGCATTTTAAAATTTGACAGGTCCAAAGGAGATAAAGTGTGGAATGGGGAGTGGCCCATTAACCTGGAACAGCCTACGAACTAAAATTCACCAGAAATTTCAGAAATCAGTGGAAAAAAACTAAAAATGTTTTCTCTTATTGTCTTCCACACTAACTTCACGGATGGATTTATGGAAATATGCACACTATAAATACAAATATGGAATGAGTGATAGGAAATTAAGAAATTAAGAATAAAAATTATCTAGTATTGATGAGAAATTTATATACGAATAAATCTGACGTATATTATGATGAAAACATATTTTCTATTGAAAAAAATTCATTAGAATTTTATCTACATGCTAATTTTATGTAGTTAATAATTCATATGTAATTAATTGCTTTAGATTTTTTTTTTCATTTCTTATGAATTTTATAGTGTATAAACATTAAAACTTTGATTTCCAATGATCATACATTTTACCAATATATTGATCACAAGAATCTTGATTTAATAGAAGAGAAAAAAATTATTTGACACACATTTCATATGACATTATTTTTTATTCTCTTGTTATAAAAATCATGTTAAAAGTATAGGTGTATCAACCTACCAGTACCCTTAATAGAACTAATGTTATTTATTAATAATTGCAAAAACCCTATTTAATTTAAATATCATTCATCAATTAAGTGATTATATAGAATAGAACAGTTTTGAATAAAGAGATCTTTAATGTAATCTTTACGGCAAAATGTCTTCGTAGTTTTTATCTTCACATTTTTTTAGTATTTTTAAGTTGTTATGGAAGTTTTAATTCAATTATAAATAAAACCAATTTAGAATATATAATATAAATCTTATTTTAAAATTATTTTATAGGATTGAATTAAATTTAAACTTTATTTGTTAGTATGATATGATATGATAGGAGAGTCATGAGAACTATTCTAACAAACTTTTTTATTTATTTAAGTGTTAAATATTTATTATTTTTTAAACACATTGTTTTTTATGTTATTGGATCATCCATTGATATCTAGTTTCATGTTATTGAAACGTAGAAATCTTTTCTATTACAAAACTTTATAGCAGAGTTCTAGTATATATATATATATAGCAATATGAGTTCTTTTCTACTACAATCAATTAGAAACAATATGATAAGAATAAAATAGTAGGAACGGTCGGTGGCGGTGAGTCAGAGCATACAGTGTGATGATTCCACCTGAGCATAGGAGAATCCAGAATGAGAAAAGAAACATAGAGAATGATCTAGAGAGAGTAGAAGGTTAGAGAAGATTCATACCAGGCATAAAACTCTCCATCAAGCGTAATCCTCCAAATATCCACTCCTTCTGCGTTGGCGTGTGCTCCTTCTAACGGTTTTTCTGGTGCAAGGATTCTCTCTCATCACCTTTACTGAATGAGTTAAACAATAAAAGCATTGAGCACATATGAGAACCCAACAATTGATAAACAAGTATATGACAAGCATATGAAATAAATAAGAATTTGAATATATGAGAGTTTCAAAAGATTACATTGTTCCCCAACAACAAAGGGTTTAGTTCACCATAATCATGGTGAAACTAGATGAAAAT
>NW_014543269.1:1146878-1155721 GCF_000741045.1 Vigna radiata var. radiata | reverse complement strand
GTTATTATACAATTCAAATTTCAGTGGAATCCTACAAAGATGCATGCATGCTTTCAATCCAACTTAGTTCACATACTCAATCTTTTTCCAACAGATGTTTTGTTCATGAATGATCAATCAACTAAACATAGATGTAAACATGGATTTAACAATTCTCACCAAGCAAGTGTTTCACTCAATCACTCAAGTGTTTAGGAGGTCACTCTACTCTCCATTGTTCACATGTCACATAAAACAATATTGTCGTTCATCTAAAACAATCAAAATCTTCACATGCAAATGTCATCACAAGGACTTTTTCCAAGGCTTGTATTGAGGCTGGGCTATCAAGAAAATTGGTTTTTCTGGAATACAAAATCCTTGAGTTAAGAGAGTTTAAATGATCATTCAAAGGTCAAGCATACTCTCTTTTTAACCAATCTCACTCATTCCCAACTTTTTCCCTTTTTCATTTTACATTGAGTTCTTCTTTACATGCTTTTTCTCTTTTCTTCTTTTCTTTTCTTTCTCATGCATTTTTCTTTTTCATCTTTTGAACTCAATGCTTTTACTTTTGCCTTTTACTTTCCCCATACAACCCCAAACTTGAACCTTTTCAACACATACATTTATTCTCAACCCTAACTCAAGGTAAATCAATTCAAACAAGGGTTTTTATACTGTTTAAGGNNAAGGTTNAAAAAGGNTATATCATTTAAAATTCTTTGGGTGAAAATTTGGCTAGAGAAGGGTTTTCAAAAATGGCCTTGATCATATGACATACACATGCAATTCAATCAATTATTAAGATTAAGTCAATACCATTCATGATTCCTTGTAAATAGTGCACACAACAATAAAACTCTGAAGCTCAATACCTCACATAATCATGTTTTCTCACTTCTCACATGAATCCTACTTAGCATCAAAATCACAATCATGAATCACTTACTCATCTATTCACTAGCTAGTGAACCATCAACCTGGATATCAACATTCACACATTCTTAATCATCATCAACAATCAATCATCAATAGCAAGTAACTCATCATGCAATAAAATTGAACCATTATCCAAATAAGTGTACAAGCCAAGCATAGACTCAAACATAAATTCAACCTATACTATTAATTCAAAGTACAAAGAAAAAGAAAAAGAAAAATCCCTGTCCAATGCTGGCATCCATCAGTAGATGCCATAAGCGAAGATCCTCATCTGAGTCATCATCCTCCTCCTCCTGGGCATCCTCAAAGTCTTCATCCTCCTGGTCATCGTCCTGTCCTCCTGAAGTCCCAGCAGCTCCGGACCCACTAACATGTGCCTGTCCCTGAGGCCAAGTCATCACACTACGGAACTCATCCACAGTCCACCTGTGCACTGGTGGCTGGTCATAAATTCCTATGATCATCTCGGGAGTGGCCTCCTGCCCTCTGCAAAGGGACTCCATCCTCGCCTCCATCATAGACATGTACATGTATCTCATCTGGAAGGGCTCAAGCTGCTGTGCCAGTGCATCTGCAGGCTCATCCACCTGCTATGTTGCTGCCCTCCAAGGACATCTCCTAGGGACTGCTCCAGCTAGCTCGTCACCTCTACAATACTGATAGGAGGCATCAATAGCTCTTCTCGGCCTCTCGAAGGGTGGAACTGAAGTGTCCACTCCTGCCTGCTGACACAAATATGTGATTAGGGACGAATGTCCCAGTGGCATCCTGCTGCTCACGGTGTTGGCGCAGCTCAAAATCTCACTGGTAATGATCTTACCAACATTCACGTCCATCTGCCTCAACATATAGTAGATAACCAGAATCCGATGTAAAGTGATGTCGGAAACATGAGGACATGACTGGATGTTGGCATGAGTAAATGAAATCCAATATTTAGCTAGGGGGGTTAAATCTACCCTAAGGATGTTCATCGATGCTCCGTTCGGCTTTCTCTAAAAATGCCTCCCAAGGATACACATTACTCGCTCAATGTCCTCATAATCCCTGCCTTCACCCAATATAGCAGCATACCTGCACTGCTCTCCTGGCCACTCAATCCCCAGAAAAGCGTTGATGGTATCAGGATCATAGTTGATCAAGTGCCCACGTACATAGCTCATGTACCTTCCTACAGACACTCCTCCTCTCGGCAAGGCATTAGCATAAAACTCCTTTACCAACTCAATACTGGCTGGTGCTGGATAAGTCGTCAGTCTCTCCCATCCTCGCCTTTCAATCTCCAAACCAAACTCTAGAGCTAAATCAGAAATGTACATGACTTTTCTCTCCATCAGCAGTCGCCTCTCCTGGACTATAGCAAAATGTTCTTCATGCTTCCTTGAAAGGAACCTTGAACAATAGTATCTCCTAGGTCTCTCTGGTTCCTTCCTTTTGTTGCCCATTGTCTTAACTCTTCTTGAGGTAGACATTCCTGCATAAATCAAATTCATCCAACAAAATTCACAGAAACATCATTAGAGGTTAATGCATCATCAGATCATACAATTCTTTAAGGAAAATCAGGGCTCTTCAACACACAAACACCCAAAAATTTCAACATTTAGGCAAAACAGTTGCAGACCGCTCAGCGTCCATGAAAATCGCCCAGGCAGTTTGCCTCAAGCCGCGCCACCGCTCAACGCTAAAATAGACCGCTCAGCGGTGGCGACTAGGGTTTTTCAAAATCCTTTCCTAAATGATCCTAATCTCCACTCTTTTGCTAATTTCATCAATCCAAACCATAATCATGCAATTCAATCGGTTCAAACAGTTCATATTCTATCAATTCATGCATAGAAATCAAAAGTCCTAATTTATCATGTTCCTAAGCATGTTCATTAATAAATCCCAAAATAGAAACCCCAAAGTAGAAACCCCAAACATGAATTTGCATAATTACTTGAGTGAAGATTGTGAATGCTTGCAGAAAAATTGCTTACTTGATGATGGATGTCCTCTCCAATGCAAGTCTCTCAACCAAAAAAACCCGAAAACTTATCAAAGCAATGGTAGAAAATTGAATTTTTGGTGAGTGGGTGAAGAGAAAGTGAGGAAATCTCTCTAAAAAGCTCTTGAAAGTGAAAGGAGAGTGCTAGGGCTTAGGGAGACCGCTCAGGCGAAATGCAAAGAAGGGTTTCAAAGTGAAAAATTTGAAAAACCGCTCAACTTTTAAGCAAAATCGAGACCCTTAACGCCGCAACCGCTCAGCGGTCTGCGCCTAATTTCACTTTTTCTTCTTTTTGCTTTCTTTTGAGTTATCTTTCCTTCTAGCACTCAATTTCAACCTTCAATTTTCAAATATATCTTTCCCCTCTCAGATGCAATCATTAACATGTAATGCACTTAACACATGATAAAAAAAAACAAAACAAACAACTGGGTTGCCTTCTAGGTAGCGCTTGTTTAACGTCACGAGCCTGACCCAAACCTGTTTAGCACTCTTCAGTAAGTGCTTATCCTTTCAACATCCTTCAGTAGGTGTACTTACCTTGTATCCTTCAGTAGATACATAAAAATTTAGCATCCCTCAGTAGATGCTACCCAAAAAGTGTTCAAAATTTCAATAAAATACATGTACAAAATCAAATACCCTAAAACTACAAATGTTTATACAAAGCGGGGTATAGATAAAATCAATTCATTCCATCCCGGTTGGGATCTTCGTCAACCTAACTCATCAGTTGCTTTCTATCCACTCTTTTTATGGCTCTTGTGAATGGTTTCCTAATTTCCAACTTGCCATCTTCCCAATTCTTAATAACAAGCAACTTCTTATTTTTAAATCTCACTTGTTCTCCTATAGGAAGTGATGTATTTTCAGTGTGGATAGCGCCTCATTTGTCAACCTCCTCATCTTTAGGTACCTACAAAACATTACAACTATTAGAATTAGTACCTGTTGTGTTGTCCTTTAGTGCAGCTTCTCTTGTTGACTTCTTATGTCTGGCCGTTTTTTTAATTTTAGTACTTTTCTCTTTAGATCCAGTATAAAAGAGTACATTCTCTTTATCTCTCATCATGATCCTTGCATCATGGACACTAATAAACAACTTAGATGTTTCCATGAAAGGTCTTCCAAGAATTACTCGAATTCTTTCCTCATCTTCCATGCTCATGATGATAAAATCAGCTAAGAATTCTAACTGCTCCATCCGAACAACCACATTTTCTACCATACCAAATGGTGTTTTAACTGAACCATCCGCCATTGTCACTGCGAGATTAGATGGCTTTAACGTTAGTCCTCCAATATTCTTAAACAAATGCATGGGCATCATGTTAATGCTAGATCCAGAATCTATCATTGCTTCCCCTATATCAACCTCATTGATCATACATGCCAATTTCAAGCAACCTGGATCTTTTACTTTAAGCGGATAATTCCTCAGAGGTTGAACCTCAAATTCCTGCTCATCATCATCTTCATTTAGATCTATCATATCTCTAAGATAAAATTTCATTTTCGCAGGAATTTGTTTAATAATTGAAGGCATAATAGTCATTTGATTATAAATTTCTCTATTATGACTATCTCGTGCTTCCTCTTCTTTTTCTCCTCCAATGCTACTACTACTCTCAATGGCTTCACCTTCCTCCTTTTTATCACTGCTTCCAATTTCTTCAACTTCCCTGTCAGCCCTCTCTCCATCACTTGTCACCACAGCTTTGCATTCTTCCTTAGGGTTAACATCAGTATTAGCCCTAAACTGATTCTTTTCAGTGGTTTCTACTCTTTTTGACAACTGTCCAATTTGCATCTCTAATGACCTAACAGTAGCTTGATCACTTGCTCGATTGGACTCATAAAATTTCATGAATGTATCAAATCTTTCACTCATATTTTTGACAAACTCTGTCAAATGTGAAACATGCTGCCACATAGTTAAAGGTTGTTGCTGCCTGAAGCCTCCTTGCAGCCCTGATGGGTTATTCTGTTGTTGACCAATACTTGGATGATTCTTCCAACCTTGGCTAGGATTGCCTTGGTTGAAATTCCCTTGTATGTACTGGTATTGGTTCCCCATATAGTTAGCTTCCTACTGCATCTCCTCAGGTATAGCGCATTGACCATTGATATGGTCAACACCACAAAGATCCCATAGTTGTTGTGCTTGAGAGACATTACGAAGCTCCTTTGGAAGTTGTAAGAGGATCTTTGTCAATGTATCTAGCTTTTAGGTCAAAAGATAATTTTGAGCTAGCATTGCATCACTTGCAGGTGAGTGCAAGACTCCTCTCTGTTGTGTCGGTGCGCCCCTTTCATTATATCTTTCTTGTCCGTTAGCTACCATACTCTCTATCAAGTCATAGGCTTCATCCTCAGTCTTCTGTTTGATATCACCTCCAGCTGAGGCGTCCAGCATCATCTTAGACTGCATATTCAGTCCACCAAGGTAGGCAAGAACAATGGTTGTCTTGTCAAATCCTTGAAATGGTGTTTTCCTGAGTAAGCCTTTGAATCGTTCCCATGCTTGACTTAGAGTTTCTTTCATGCCTTGTTTAAATGATGAGATCTCCAGCTTTCCCTGAGTAACTTTGGACTGTGGAAAATATTTTTTGACAAACTTTGTAGCCACAGCTTCCCATGTAGTAAATGTCCCTTCAGGAAAAGAATTGAGCCATGTCTTAGCATTGCCCTCCAATGAGAAAGGAAACAAGCTAAGTCTCACTCTATCATCTGATACACCGGCCATCTTCACTGTATTTCATATTTCACTAAACACTGTCAAATGGTCATAGGGGTTCTCATTTGACAGACCATGAAATGGTTTTCTTTGCACCAAGTGTATAAGTGCTGGATTCATCACGATGTTGGTCGTTTGATCCGTAGGCATGACTATGCTGTTAAAATGGAAAGGGCCAACCGCATTTGATTGGTCTGCAAGAGTGCGTCTTGGAGGAGTTCTTTCAGCCATCTCCTCTGTTTTTCTATCTAGCGAAGGTGATAATAATCTTTCAGGGGAAGGAAACAAATCCCTAGATGGGCGTCTGACTCTCCTTCTCCCCCTTTCCTTGCTTAAGCCTCAAGAAGAGGTTGCGTATTTTTCTTGCTCCTAGTATGTCTGGGCTCCTGCTGCATGCACGAGAAACACAAACCCTAGTAACACTTTTTTATATTTTTAAAAAAAATAAAAAGATAAAAAGATAAAAAGATATATACAATCAAGTCAAACTTAATCAGTTTACATTACTAGATAAGTTAAACCACGAGTCCCCAGCAACGGCGCCAAAAACTTGTTAAAGTCCCTAGCAAGTGTACCAGATCGTTATCAAGTAATATAAACGGGTAAGTCCGAGCATCGTTATATGTAACCTAATCGCGTAAGACTTGAGAAGAGAATAAATTTGGTGGTTATATGTAAAGAACAAAAATAAACATGCAATGCAGTTGATTCAATTGGTTTTGAGAAACTATGAATGAATAGTGTTGTTGGGGTTTACAATTTCATCTTATTCACTCTCATATATATCTACTCTTCTTATTTACTTCACTTGTTTATCTAATTGTCATGCACACTTCCTTATTTACCCTTAACCCAATCCCTTGGTGAAAAAAGCCTATTATTAATTACTTGCTTGTTATCCCTAGCCTCCCCTAGTAACCAATAATGCAATGCGATCGGAAGCAACTACAATTGACCGTCCTACCCCTATCCCTAGGCGATATTGGCATAATCAAGGAATTTCCCACCAGTTCATGACATTATCATACGTCCCCATATCGATAAAGACAAACATCTTTTACTGAATGAGTTAAACAATAAAAGCATTGAGCATAGATGAGAACTCAAACATTGATAAACAAGTATATGACAAGCATATGAAATAAATAAGAATTTGAATATATGAGAGTTTCAAAAGATTACATTATTCCCCAACAACAAAGGGTTTAGTTCACCATAATCATGGTGAAACTAGATGAAAATAATGAAAGAATGGAAGAAATAACCCTAAACTTGGTTGAATGGAGCCTAAGCATCCAAGGAACCTCCTCCAAGGTGTGGAATAGCTCTGGACGTTTCTTTCTGCCAAAAGAATCCCCTTCTAATTCGCACTGGAGCTATATATAAGCCCAAAAAGATAACAGATAGATTACAGAAAGATTTACAGAATCTAACTAAAAAAACAGACAACCGCCCAGGCGCCTAAATTCACCGCTCAGCGGTTTGCCTCGTGTCGCTTTGACCGCTCAGCGGTCAGTTTTGCCGCTAAGCGGTTTCTCTCTAATCGCTCTGAGCGCTCAGCGGACCATTCTAGCTCTCAACGACTTGCTTGATCCTTCTTTTCATCATTTTTCTCCTTCTTTCATGGGTCTAAGCCCACCTTACTTCACTTCCATCTTTAATTCATCTAAAAACCTTGTAAAACAATGCAAAACAAGCATAATATCGCTAAAATCAACTTTTGACTATCACAAGACACAACTAAGTGTTTTACTTGATTTAAAGCTCATTCTAAGCCACAAAGGGTGTGTTTTACTATCAAATTTAAGCATGAAAATAACGGTTTTTAGACCGTTATCAGCCATGATGTGTTCTAAAAGTTGTCTTGTGTCGGTCCTCTGGCTTCAATAAAATCTGGTGATATCTAGATCGGAGATCAAACTTGGAAAAATAGCAAGCACCAAAAAGTTCATCAATCAATTCATCCACCGTTGGGATAGGAAAACTATCTTTGATAGTTATGGCATTAAGAGCTCTATAGTCTGTACAAACTCTCATCCTTCTTCTTGACCAAAATAATGGGAGAAGAAAAAGGACTTTTGCTATGTTGTATAATATCATCGTTTAGCATTCCTTCTACCAGCTTTTCAATCTCCTCTTTTTGGCTATGAGGATACTATAATGCTTGACCTTGACCGGATTAGAGCCTTCCAATAGTGGAATAGAGTGATCATGTGATCGATGAGGAGGTAGATTATGAGGAGTATCGAAAATTGAACTATAAGTCTGCAGTAACAAAGCAAGTTCAGGTTCCATCTCAACTTGTGCCTCTAACAGTGTGCCAAAATGGAGGTTCTCTTCTAAAAGTTGCTATAGCATTGGTCTGCACCATTTTTTTGATATGGTTTAATTGAGCTTGAGCTGGCACCAACTCTCTATCGCCTTGTAGTGTGATAAATTTACCCCCATGAAGTATCTTCAATTGCAAAGCATCATAATCAACAATATGAGGACCAATTGTTTTTAACCAACTCGCTCCAAGAATTAAATCTGCCCCCGAAATAGGTAGTAAGAAAACAGGTAAGACAAAAGAATGCCCTTGTGCCTGCACCTTAAGCTGCTGAATTTTTCCCTCAGCTTTCATGTAATTCTCATTCCCAACCATCACTCTAAACAATGAAGCAGGTTCAACAGGAAGTTTTAAAAATTTGGCAATCCTTGGCTGCAAAAAGTTATCAAAACTTCCTCCATCAATTAAGACTTGCACAAGTATTTGATTAATGTGAGCTAAAAACCGAATGGTGCCCACACTCATTCCCTCTATTAAAGCATTCAAAGAGAGGTGATGCTCTTCTTCAGAAACATTACATTTATCAATTTTTTTTGGATCTGTTATAGGCTCTTGTTCATTTACAGCCTCTTCTTCTAACTGCAGGAAAAGATGTTGCATGTTGATACACTTGTGATTAAAAGTGAATTATCCGTCTCCTTTTGCATTGTAGTCACACTGTTGACGATCACGCATCTCAAATCTTTCCAGTAACCGTTGAATCTCACTGCCTTGAGTTTTCAACTCAACTTGAATATCCTTCAGTCTTGTAGCTTCAGCCATGAAGAGCAATGAAAGCACCAATTAGAAATCTTTTCTATAGCAAAACTTTATAGCAGAGTTCTAGTGTGTGTGTGTGTGTATATATATATATATATATATAT
>NW_014543269.1:1142401-1145798 GCF_000741045.1 Vigna radiata var. radiata | reverse complement strand
AGGTCTGGTCGCCTCCTTCTGTCAAAAGAATGCATCTAAACTCGCAATAGGGCTATATATAGGTGAGGAGCGCAACAGAAAACAGGCCCAAGCCCAGCAGACCACCGCCCGGCGGAACAAGTGTGGCGCCCGGCGGTTTCCCACAAATCGCACTACCGCCCAGCAGTAGGGGTCTACCGCCTGGCGGTTTCCCACAAATCGCAAATCCGCTCAGCGCCAACGCCAGGTGCCTACTCCTCGCCCTGGACCGCCCGACGGTGCAATTTGCCGTCGGGCGATGCGTCGACTCTTCAAATCTTCAATTTACTTCTATTTTCTTGAGTCTACGACCTTTATCTTCAACTTCATTCTTCACTTTCTCATAAATGCTACAAAACAATGCAAAACAAGCATAATATCGCTAAAAACAACTTTTGACTCTCTATAGACTCATTTATTGAGTTTTGTTTGATTCTAAGCTCATTCCAAGTAGTAAAGGGCGTAATTTAGTCTAAAATGACATATGAAAATAATTGTTTTTCAACCTTCATCAGTGGTGGTGAGTCAAAGCATACAGTGTGATGATTCCACCCGGGCAGAAAAGAACCCAGAATGAGGAAAGAAACAGAGAGAATGATCTAGAGAGAGCAGAAGGTTAGAGAAGATTCATATGAGGCATAAAAATCTCCATCAAGCGTAATCCTTCAAATATCCACTCCTTTTGTGTTGGTAACGTTTTTTCTAGTGCAAGGATTCTCTCTCATCACATGATCCTTGCTTGTATCAAGTGTGCAATCTCCTTTCTGCCCTTGACCTTTTATGCATGTTACAATTATATATATAATTTTATATAAATTAAAAATTTTACAAAAATAAGATCACAATTTAAAATATATGATATAAAATGAATTTAGAGAGTGAGATTGAATTAGGCTCAGTAGTGCAGAAACGCTATTTAACGTCGGTTAATTTGGGCTTTTAACGTCACTTTCACAACCGACGTCTATACGGGTGACATTTATAGGACGTCGCAATTCCTCCAAACCGACGTCTATATAGACGTTAGTTAACGATATCCACCGACATCTATATAGACGTCTGCTTATACTCATACTGACGTCTAATTACTCTATATAGACGTCCACCTATGCTTAAACCGACCTCAACATGAATATATAGAAGTTGTAAATGACACTAACCGACGTCTATGTTCCTTATAGACGTCGGACCATGCACTAACCGACGTCTAACAACGGCGTTGAGTTTTAGTGCAGTTTTGATCCGGACTTTCGGTAGCATTGTGTAACACTCTCCTCTCGCTAGTTTCCCCACAAAAAAAGTTTGCGTCTTTTGAATCTTCTATGACATTAAACCCAAAACCGAACCTGGGTCCATGAATACTTCCCATTATTCAACCGCAAAGGAAAAAAATTACGATGATACGAGAACTAGACAAGGACCCAAGTTCCATTTTGGGTCGAAAGCCATAAAGAACTCAAAAGATCGTCACTCAAAACTGCACTAAAACACAACACAAAGAATGCAAATTTTAATCAGTTGAACGACAAGATAATCGATAAAAAACTAAAGAAAGTTTAAACGGTAAAGCATAAAAAAAGACCACGCACCTCGGATGCAAGAGAGAAAAAGGAGAGGACGAAGACAATGACGTTATGAGAAACCACAATGCAATGCCGCAAGAGATAAAAAGTAGAGGTACGCAAGCGAGTAAAAGAAAAGGAGAAGCAGAGAAAATGGAGAAGAGATGAACATGCGATCAGAAACTGAATGGCGATAAGAGTCTGCGATCTATTTAAAATGAAATGGGACGTCGGTTGCTCCAGAAACCGACGTCTACAGACGTCGGTGTTTCAGGGGATTCGACGTCTATTCTACGTCAAAGAAGCTGAAAAGATTGACGTTTGATTTCCAGTCAGGGTAGTTCATGTCGGTGCCCCTCCTAGCCGACGTCTAAAACCCTCGAATTTGGTGAAAATAATCAATTACAGGAACGTAGACGTCGCTTACGTTCAGAACCGACGTCTAAATTGAAGAATTTTTGTCTTCCCGCCTTCCAGACAGGCCTTAGACGTCACCGTTTGACTATCTGACGTCTAAGCGCCTGGGAATTAGGTGAACAGCATTAACTGTAGCCTAGTCGACGTCGGGTTTTCAGGGGATCCGACGTCTATGCGACGTCTAAAGCTGAACCTGTTGACGTTTGATTTCTTGTCAGTGACTTGAACGTCGGTGCCCTTTTCTAGCCGACGTCGAATTGACTGTCTTATCACATACCTCAGACAATTGGACGTCGGTTTGTGGCAGATGCGACGTCTTTGATGTCATAGACGTCGCCTAACAGCGAAACTGACTTCTAGTTTTCTAATATATTTACGAAAATGCCACCATGCAGTAATAGACGTCGGTTTTTCACGAAACCAACATCTAATAAGTAACGTTAAACAACATTTTTGCACTAGTGGCTTCACTCCGACGAAACAATTATAAACATGAACCACTCAACGAATAATGTCAAAGCCTGATTTGTCAAAGAAGAAATGGTCATGAAATGCGTAAAAAGTAGATAAGTTTGCATTCAACCCTTTGCACACATTACCAAGTTAATTAGAAATACTTTAAATTTGGCTATATATTTGGCTTTTTTTTTTCTTCCATCTCAATTTTTATTCAATATTCTTTCCATCTCTAATTTTCTATCACATTATTTATTATATTGTCCTATTTAAGGTTATAATATTTTACATCATTAATTATTCTAATTTCTAAATTAAAGTCATAAAAGTGTTATTTACATTTATCAAATTATCCTATTTGAAATACCAAAAGTACAATCATCTCCATAATATTATATATAAAATATTTGTCGTATAATAAATAAAATAAAATAAGATAAGATAGTCAATAGATTGAGAATAATTGTCACTTCTAAAATCTATAACTACTTTTAATATAAAACTTTAAAATGTAAAGTTTGTAACCTTTTTTTTTTATTTGTTAATCAGCTTTCTGAAATTTTATTTATCTTAAAGAATTTCAATTAGGACTTTTAAGCATTTTCTAAATCATTTATTCCATATTGGTTTATAATTATTTTCCTGATATGAAATATTTGTTGGTGGTTAATTTTTGACCGAAAAATTTACTGACCTGAGTAAGATTTACTTTTCCTCGGACTTTTCTTATGGTCTAGTATTTCTATATATTGTAAGAACCCTTTTTTTTTAAAACATCTCTGCTGCAAACATCAAGCCATTTTCACATTTTCACTCTCTCTCTAGAAACACCTCACTTCCATCATCTGTCTTCTCTCTAATCTTAAGCTTTCTTGATCCAGAGAACTTGCAAATTGAAGGTGCCCCAGTGATTGCAACGTAGAGAACTTCATCTCCTACCGATC
>NW_014543269.1:1136839-1140736 GCF_000741045.1 Vigna radiata var. radiata | reverse complement strand
CATAGCTCGATATTCATTCCGGGTCCGGACGAGTCTAATTCTAACACTATCTAATAAAACTATAACTCATAACTTATTAAAACTGTATTTCTGTGATTGCGATTACTTGTATGCCTCTTTTACTTTGTTTAAATTGTATTGGACTTGTATTCTTTTGAATTCTAGCTTACCCTTGCGTGTGTGTTGTTTGTTTTGTCTGTGTTTGTTTTCTTTTGCAATGATCATCCATATTTGGATGTGAGCAGAGATTGCAGAGGTTCCTTCGGAGCAAGTATTAGATGGAGTTGATGCCGCTGAGACTCCAGACACTGCTGAGTAGTTAGGACGTTTATGTTCATATGTATATACTTTAGTTTTCTTTTATCTCACTTCCTTTTGAAAGACTCTATGACTATACGTAGAGCTTTTACATTTCATTTTGGATGACTGTAATATATATACTTCATCTGACTCTACTCTTGACTGCTTTACTTTATTACATATGATGCATTCCACTCAATATGATTTATACACATATTTTGGGATGTTACATTTGTGGTATCAGATCAGTTTTTATCCCTAGAGAACCAGTAGGTTATGTGCATCCCTTGCTTGTGCTGGTGTGCTCTTAAATGTACAGAAGCATTCATTCTAATTTCTTTGAATAAGACTAATAGTTTTATTCTCTACTCATTAGCATATCAGTTTTGTCCTTAGGATGACCTATGTGTTACAGGTTTATCGTGTCTTCTCTGTGAAGAGTTGAGTCTAAATGGTATGGTTTACCATTTATTCCAAGTCTAGATGGTATTTTTCTATCTAACTGGAAGTTTTGAGAACAGAAAATGTCTCGATAGAAAGAATGAGGGTGCACACTCATGACTTTTACCAGAGATGATTTTCCTTTCTTAATTCTGAAGGTTTGGGGTAAGAAAGGGTTAGATTTCCAGTGTTGTTTCCTATAGAAATTATTGTCATGTTCTTGCCTTTATAGTAGTGTGTTGTACTCTATAGTAGTGGAGGAATGCAGATTCAAGGACAACTTGACCTGTATACCTTCTTTAAGATTGGTTTAAACCTTTGAGACAAATTCCTACCTCGAAGACAAAGAGTTAGGAGACCAGAATTTAGGTTTCAAAGGATGGGTGAAGACATATTGAAGTCTAGAAGAAATGTTGGGTGAAGAAGTTTTCAAGAACAGAGTCAGCAGATCGAATACCGCGCATTCCACGAGAAGAGTTGGATTCAAAGGCTAGAATAAGAGGAACTTTAGGTAAGCATGAGCGTAGCAAGGTTTGATGAATCAGTTTAGTACAATATATCAGTAACGTCAGAGGTCAGAAGAAAAGGAAGTGTTGGTGAGCAACGAAGTGGCTTTGGGTGAGATGGGTAACATGGATCGGTGTATCAATGATGGTTAAAATCCGAATAAGAGAAATGGTGGATGGTTTGAAGCTTAAGTTAAGAGAGGAATAAGAATTCTGAAGTGGATATTGTATAGCCAAGTTTAGAAGAATGTTTCAAGATTAGTGAGTTACAGAAGGCAGTAAGTGGGTAAGTTCAGATAAGGTCAGAGGATTGGTGTTGCTGGTTAAGGGTATCTTGAGGTTCAGGGGATCAAAGATAGAGTTTGTATTTCTAAAGATTCTGAGTTGAAGAGGACAATTCTGGAAGAAGAAGATTTTAAGTTATTTTGGCCGAATGAGTGCAGCAGGTACAATTGAGCGAAGGATAGAAGAAAGTGTTATGGGAATTCAAGAGGTCTGATGAACGCAAGTGAAGAAGATATGATGTTGTCTTTCTTAAGTCTGAGGTGTGATTACAAGAGAGGTTTGACTGTTTTAAATCGTTTCAGATATTTATAGCTTTCAAATGAAGTACTGTGTTTTAAGAAGGGGAAGCATGGCTATGCAGCAGAAGCGAATCAAGTTAAAATGGGAAGACAAGGGGTTGTGAAAGTCAGAAGGGTTTAACGAGAATAAGCAGAGGAGATGAATCTTTATGGTTTAAGGGTTTTGGTTGGTGTTCTGCAACAAGTATGAAATTTTTATAACTTGGAGAGGTGGTGTTCACTATGGAATGATGTTAGTAATAAATTTAGGGGTGGTTTCTTTTGAAGTTGTGTAATGCAAGAGGAAGATGGAAGTTGAGTTAAAGTAATGGTGTTTGGACTCGGTGTAGTCATAGGGAGAACTATAAGGTTAAAGAATCTCGTAAGAGAATTAGAGGACAGGTTGGAACAGTCTAGTATGAGTCTTGGCAATCAGAAGTGATTTCGAGCATGGTCGTTTTGTGGAGTAGAAAAGCAGTGTTGAGGAAAATGGAATGACAAGGTTATCATGGAAGAAAAGAGTTATTTGGGTTTTCCAAAGACATGGAAGTTTTGAAGAAGGTTCTTCAAGGGTAATTATCTTCGGGTTGTAAATTGTCATGAAGGAAGTGTTCTTTCCGTGAACTAGTGAACAAGGGGGTTTGAGGATCAGAGTAGCACAGCGGGTGTTAGTGGGCTTGTTCTTATCAGTACCAAGTGTATATGAAGCGTTTTCAAGTTCAGGTATGGGTGGTTATGTGATATGAGCTTCTTAGAAACAACTGGGACGTCGTTATTTGGAGCATCAGTTGGGAGTGTTTGATGATCTTTGCAAGAGTCAAAAGTGAGTTTAGGTATGGTGGAGATAAGTATGAAGCAAAGGAGACAAGTGAGACTTCAGTTTCAAGATGCAGTTTCGACCTAGAAATGGGAGAATAAATGGACGTTGAGCATGGGAATAGGATCAGTGGGTGAAGGAAATGAACCGAGATAAGTTTCAAGTTGTAAGGTCAATTTTGAGATGAACAAGCGTTAGTTGTGAGTGGAAATTGAAAGAAGATTCAAGTTTTTAGCTTAGTAAGAATTGAATAAGAGACGGTTGAAGAGTCTGAAGATTGAAGTCTGAAGTGAAGAGGTAAAGAGATTTCATTAGTATAGTTGAAATACTATAACTAGTGGGTTTCTCAAAATGGTTGAGAAAGCGCAGTTTGGACAATCCTAGTTTGAGATGTATCATAAGTTGGCTTGATATTGATCAAGCTAGTGATCTCAAGTCGAAGAGGTTGCAATCTAAGTATGATTGCAGGCTAGTGGATCAAGAAATGTATATGGTTCAGGTCAGTGAGATAAGAAGTGAAGCTGGATTACTCAAATTGGTTTCGACGTTGCAAAGGAGAAGAGTTTTACTTTGGTAATGAGATAGTGTAGTAGGAAACTACGCTACTCAATAGTGGAGTTCAGTATGGCAATGTGAAGTCTTAATAATGGATTTGGTTAAAGGTTATCAAGAGCATAACAGTTGGTAGTTAAATAAGAAGTTGTGATGATTAAGTCAGAGGTATGATGGTTCTTAAAAGATACAAGAAGAGGTAAAAAGGGTAACAATCAAGGGTTGATCTGAAGTGAAGACTAGTAGAAGTTTTAGAAGAGATTTACAAGAAGGAAAGAAAGATTCTTAAAAGCTGAGGCGTATAGGTTTAGAATTGTCTAGAGGCAAATGGCTAAACCAATCTACACTATTGAACACTAAAGCATTTTAACACAAAGACATGATTTTTCATGTTAGTAACGTCGTTAGGGAGTAGTATCTTAGTCAGATTAGGTGATTGTACTAGAGGATGTGATGAGAGTAGGTTGTTCCTTCTCTCTGATAAGTGAATTTTCGAGGTCGAAAATTTTATTTGATGGGGAGAATGTAAGAACCTTTTTTTTTTAAAACATCTCTGCTGCAAACACCAAGCCATTTTCACATTTTCACTCTCTCTCTAGAAACACCTCACTTCCATCCTCTGCCTTCTCTCTAATCTTAAGCTTTCTTGATCCAGAGAACTTGCAAATTGAAGGTGCCCCAGTGATTGCAACGTAGAGAACTTCATCTCCTACCGATC
>NW_014543269.1:1116789-1135929 GCF_000741045.1 Vigna radiata var. radiata | reverse complement strand
GCTTGGGCGCCATTTTCTACTGTCATGTTTGTTTTTGATAGTTTGTGGGGTTCCGGACGTCCGTTTTGGACGTTCTTTAGGTCGTTCTGGGGGTTTTTGACCCTTCCGGAGCCATTGGTGAGGGTTTGCAAGCTATTTGAATTATCTAAGTATTGGTAATTTAAGATTATAAGGATATTTGTATTAATAAGTGATATTTTTCTAAAAATATGTAATTCTTGTTTTCTCTTCCTTTCTTGTGTGATGATCTAGGTATCTTTTCTTGTTTATTTTGTATGATTACTTCCAGTATTATGAGATTGATTCATGTTTAATTNTGTAAGAAACTAAACTAATATAAAACATTCATGGTATGAAATCAAAAGTATGAAAGTAAGTAAAGTCAATGTGGAATGTAATGTGATTTAAGTACATCTCTAGGTGAGATCAAATTAAGTTATGAGAATGAATATAGGAAGCTCAATCTTGGGTGTCTCCATTTTATATTGGCCAAAAATGAGTGATTCAAGTTAAGTTCTGGAATGAATAATAGGTAGCTCAGTCTTGGGGGTTGCCCTTAATGCTCTAATGACTATTCAATCTCACTTAGAGAAGATTAGTTCATGTGGTGAAGAGTAGTAGGGGGTCCTAGTCTTCGTTGTCTCCATTGTATATGGGCCAAGGTGAGTGATAACGGACTAACCTTGTGTGTGGTAGGGTGAAACTCATTGGCAATGGCTTTGCAAAGCAGTAGAGGCCACCACAAGTGCATAACCCGCCATAGCTCGATATTCATTCCGAGTCCGGACGAGTCTAAGTCTAACACTATCTAATAAAACTATAACTCATAACTTATTAAAATTGTATTTATGTGAATACGATTACTTGTATGCCTCTTTTACTTTGTTTAAATTGTATTGGACTTGTATTCTTTTGAATTCTAGCTTACCCTTGCGTGTGTGTTGTTTGTTTTGTCTGTGTTTGTTTTCTTTTGCAATGATCATCCAAATTTTTGGATGTGAGAAGAGATTGCAGAGGTTCCTTTGGAGCAAGTATTAGATGGAGTTGATGCCGCTGAGACTCCAGACACTGCTGAGTAGTTAGGACGTTTATGTTCATATGTATATACTTTAGTGTTCTTTTATCTCACTTCCTTTTGAAAGACTCTATGACTATACGTAAGCTTTTACATTTCATTTTGGATGACTCTATTATATATACTTCATCTGACTCTACTCTTGACTGCTTTACTTTATTATATATGATGCATTCCACTCAATATGATTTATACACATATTTTGGGATGTTACATATATTCTATCATACTAATTTATGTGATTATAGTTTTAGAATTAACTATATAAGTTTTTTGTAAGCATGAATTTCTAAACCTAAAAAAAAAAGTAATTATTCCGTGGTAATCCTACATTAAATATCTTAACACTCAACCACGCTAAATCCTTAGATCAGTCTGAGTTTTAGGTAGCCACACGTACTGCAACGGTGAATTTAGACTATTACAGTGAAAAGAAAAGCTTATCTTTATCTGACAGAAAAACCAGCATTGGTATACTTGTTTACAAAAGCAGAGGGTATAATCATGGAACCTTATTCCATGTCTCAATCCTAGCCCCACAAATTAACTAGGAACTTTGTCTACATAAAAGGTGACGGTGCCACTATGTCCTTCTTCTTGTATATACAGATTTATACTGATATGCTGTATACGTATACATACAAAAGCTCTACGTATATACGGATTCAATGTGGAAACAAAAAAGCTGTCACCACAAAACATGCATGAATACTTCCATGCATGAAAGACAAAATGTTCATCTCCACAATAAGCGGTAAAGCGCTGAGGACCAGATCTTTAAATATCATTTCCAAATCAACAAAACATATAGATTCAATATGCTGCGCGGCTGTGCCTCCTCTATAAATCGTTTTCTATCTGTTTTCTTATAACTCTCTCTCTCAAGTTCTTCAATTATTTCTATTCTAGTGTCTCTTCTTAATTTTATATACAATATTTTCATTTTCTTGAAAAAATGTTGTGCAATTTTATGTTGTTTTTACCAAAAAAATTTAAATATTATATGCATTTGAGTAAATCATACTTGAAATTGTGATTTCAAACCGAAGAAGTCGTTTCAACCACCAATTTTAGAGAAAAAACAATCTTTTAACATCTAGAAGATCGTTATTTTGTTAATTTTAGAAACATGTTTAGAATTATTTCTATTTGTTAAATATTTTTTTCCTAAATTGAGTATGCACATTTTTACATTTTATTTTCAAATATTATTCGTTAGGAAAACTTTTGATATATTATCTGATTTGATCACCAAGATTAATGGTTGATTCTGATAATACTGATGGATCTTTCGAGAAAGGATTATCAAGAAAAAATTTCAATGTATGAAATTTTTTGACTCAATCACCAAAACTAACCATCGTTTTGATACTATTGACGAATCTTTTAAAGAAATATAACCAAAAAAACACAATACTAATAAAATATGAATTCAACTTACACGCTATAAGAGTTTTTGTAAATACGAATGAAATTTTATGAATAGAAATAATTTTGTTAATAAAACGAAATTTATCAAAGAATTTTATAATTTTAATTATCGAAGAAAATATTCATCAATAATAAATTCATCAATAAAATGTGTTGATAACATTTGTTGATAAATTAAAAATTACATTATCGATGGATATTGTTGTCGATAATATATCCATTACTAAATTTTGTCAATAATGTATAATTTTTATTATTGATAAATTTTTTATTGATAAATCTGTTAATAAAATGAGTGATAAATTTTTCACAAACTCTAATTAAATTCTTTTTTAAGTTAAGTGGAAATTGGTGAAAAAACGGAAGAAAACAAGAAAAAAATAAAGAAAGCGAAAGAAGAAGAGAAAGAAGAAGTGAAAAAAAAAAATGAGAGGATAACAGTAGAGGCTACAAGAACAGTAACAATTAGAAGTGAGGAGAAAAAAAGAGAGAAAAGAAAAGGAGAAAAAAAAAAGAGCTGAAAGTGGTGGACAGAGTAATAACAATGGATAGAGAAGAGTCTAAGAAGGAGAAAAGAAGAAAGAAAACGGAAAAAAAAAGAAAAAAAAGGAAGAAGATCCAATAATAATATTTTATCAACAAATTTATTGACTGTCAACATCCCTTCATATGAATTGTAATTATCAATGTAATTCTTAATCCATCAATAAAATTTAGTACCTTTGTTGCTATAAATGTTTTGGAAAGAAATATTTGTCTCTTGTACATAAATATATAGTTTATAAGAATTGAGATATATCTCAAATTAACTATATTTATATTTTTTTTAGTGAATAAAAAATCAATTCAAATTCACACAATTAGTTAAGAATTGATATTAGGTTTACCTTGTTTACTAAGTCTTGGTCAGAAATTTCTGACATAATTTTTCTCCTCAATTGAAAACCCTTCTTAAGGAGATTTTATCACTTTAAAGTAACTATAACAGGGTGAAACCATTCGCAGTTTGTGCTGGTTCAGACCTGTACAGTATAGTCTCTCGTTGTGAAAGAAATATGAAGTGAACGTTTTGAAACTAGTATGCACAAGTACATGTTTTGCCATGCATATGTATCCCATGTGGACAGTGCAGAAATATCATTATTGGATGATTCAAAGTTGAAAAGGGAAAGTTGTGGGCAATAAATAATGCCCTGACAAATGTTTTAATAAATTGAGTGATGATATATGAAAATATTCTTCCATACACTTAAATATTTTACGTTGATTTGATATTATTTTTATTTATATTTTATTTTTTCTTTTTTAAAAGAATATAAAAATAAATTTTTATAATCATCTCATTCTTATATTTTATGTCAAATAAATATAAATGTGTGTTATGATATCATTATTTGATGGTGTCATCGTCTATTGTCGTCGTCGTCTATTATTGTCATTACTGGAATTTCAGTTTCAATCAATGATCACACGGTTTTGATCGTCTCGACCATACGATCATCATGTCATCAACGATACCTTCATCGGAACTTCTATACCCTCTTAGCATCTTTTGAAGTTGTGGAACTTGATCTGGGAAGATACCACAGATGTCGGACTTGAATTATTGAGGTGGGTCGGGAGTTGCTAGGTTTTTGGATTGTGAGTGTGTGAGAGAGAAAATGTGTGGGGACCTGAGTGAAAGCGACAACGTTGGAAGGAGAAAGTCACATTCCTGGTTATATGTAATGGCTTGGCATAAGCAATAATTTTTTCTACTTTGAGGAGCCAACACGGTTTTTGTGTCCATGTTCGCCGAGGACCATGAGAGTAAAGACAGTTGTGTCTTTTTTTGCATAGTACTTACAAACTATGTCAATTAATTGATGCAAAAATAAGTGTTTTTCCCAATGGTCCCTTCATCCACATGCTTTCACTTTCATGCGATTGACCCATCGCCTGAATTAAATCCCAATGCCATTCAGATATCAGGCATATTAATTATATCACCATTTAAGTGTTTACCCAATATTTACGTATTAAATAAGTTATTATTTTGTGTTTATATATTCTTAAAACCTCCTTTAACACGTTTTTAATTAAAGTTTGAATATTTATTGACCTTAAGTCAACTTAATTCAATTAGTATTCTTACTTACATGGAAACTATAAGATTGATAAAAAAAAAAAAAAAAAAGTGAACGGTTCAACTCCTCTTAATAATATTTAAAAATATGAAAGAGTGGTTTGAAAGATTTAAAAAAATAAAAAGAATTAGAAAAGATTGTAAATTCAACTATTCTTAACAATAGAACTACCAACTACCATTTACCAATAAAAACAAAAACATGTGAAGATGTTATTCTTCTCTCGTTATAAGTTATTTTTCTCAACCTAATCTCATCCACCCATCTATTAACCAAAGAATAGCCAATTCCCTAATTCGTCCAAGACTTTACATCTCCACCTTTTCTAAATTTTAAAAAATCATGCCTCCAAATTTAGAATCTATTGAAATCATTTTATCAGTCTATTGCATTTTTATTTAACTCTCATGTCTCATAGTAAATTAAATTAATAAAATATGCTATATGATTACACAATAAACAGCGATTTACCATTCAAGAGATATTAAGACAAGATAAAAAAGTAGAAAAGTTTTTGGCCTCGGTTCAGAATTGAAATCAAAAGTTAAAGATTTTTCCTTAGTTATAAGAAAACTGAAGTAGTAAATAAAAACAATTTAAAAGAAATAGGTTTTTGACAACAATTTCAATAACAATAGCTGTTATAGATTCAATTTTATTTAAAATATTTTTTTAATGTAAAGGTATATGGTCTCGGTTTGATCTAGAACGGATGTCATATATCCTTTTCTGTCTCAGTTTTTATCACAATTGTTGTCTAAATTTTGTATTTTTCTTAATGTGGTTCTGTTTCTATGACATCTTACATTATAGAAATCATAAAAGCACATCTACATAAAGTACATCACAGATTCAAACCAAAATATATTTGTCAATAAAATAGAGAAAAATAACAATATGTATTTCATAGAAACTCAATGTTTTCATATTCTAATGTACATAATATTATAACCTAACACTTACATACTATCGTACAAATATATTATAAATTTTGTAAGGGCTTTTCTTATATAAATTAATGGATATGTCGAGAAGTGAAACAAAAGTTTTGAATCTCTGCATAGAATACAATGAATTCAATTAGTCTATATGATTTCCAAACAATGGAGAATTTTGTTTTTATTAAATGCAAATATTACTATTTCTCAACCACTTGTAATATAGGCACGAATAGTTGTCTCCATCCAATTCATTACATAGTAATCGCACTCTTTTGAGCCAGTTTATCTATTACTCTACAATATATCATCACAATAATAACAATTAACAAAGATAGTTGGAATAAAACAATTATAAGAAAAATGGATCTATGGCACTGATTCTTTGAACAATTGAGGCCATAGGAGTGCTTTAGAATCAGAACAATCTGCTGCAAAGTTAAGACTCTATAACAACGGTTCTACAAAGAACTGAAGTCATAGAAATGTTCAAAGTCTGAAAAGTTTGACATGTCTCTCTACAGGGGGAATATCAGGACCATATGACATCAATTTTGAGGAGAAACGAAATCATATATCCTGATCAGTGTCTACTGAGTTGAAAAGTTTAAATTTGTGTTTATATGACCCACCTTTAGGTTTCGGTTGTTTATTAACCAATACCAAAAGGAAATTATGACCTTGATTTTTTTTTCTAACTGGCATCTATATGTGAAAATTGCAAAAGTGTCATCGAACCTTTTTTATATTTTGTTTTTGTCGAGACCCAAGTCTAATAGGTGAGTTAGAAGCTATATTTTGTAGTAGTGTATTAAATATATGATAAGAGATTTAATTATTAGTTTATGTGAATTTGGAATAAACATAGATCCAGTTTTCATTTTCAGACATTAGTCATTAGCTACAATTTCATAGTTTTATTTTAATTTGAACTCATTTTCATTTTGTTTACCATGAACTATATGTATTTATAATTAGCAGAAATTACACTAACAATGTCCCTAAAATCTATTTGAATTACAGTCATTAATATTTAATTTTTTAAAAATCCAACACTAAGCATTACATTATGAACCTACTTTACGGTTCATATTCACTCCCTTTGAGAAGCTTTAAAACTATTACGTTCACCTATTCTCATAAGAAACACATGTGTGAAAAAAATAAATAAATAATAACGCAAAGAATTGTTGTAGTTGAATAATGTTAGATAGATCAAGTTATAATTGAATAATGTCATTTCTAGTAAAATAATTGTTGAAGATGAGATTATTGTATATGATGATTGTCTCGTGGTAAAAATAAGGTGAATCTAATCACAATTGAATCATAAAGCTTAAACTGCTTTGTTTTTAAATATAAAGAATTATATTCTAATATTAATTATAATTTTTAGTCTGATGATAAACCCTAAATTCAAAATATTCAAAAGTTGATAAAAGAGCCAAAGTCAAAAGACTATTTTCCAATGAGACAATTATTCAATATATGTTGGTTTTATATTTAAAATATTATATCTTATTAATTCAGTGGATCAACCTAATATTCAATAGATAATTTATTATTAGACAATACGTTAAATTTTTTTCATCCATTTATAATAATGAGAATATTTGTATACTATATTTTATAACGCCGATTTAAAGAAAATATCTCTCAAGATGTGGATTAATTCATAATTCAATCTTAGAAGCTATTTGTAAAATAAAATTTATCCATGCTCATTACCTTCCCTTATGTACATTTTTAAAAAATTATATTATTTATCAATACGAAAATTCTAATATATTCTTTCAACGTTGACTATATATCATAACCTAATAAAATTTGTAGGTTAAACATCTACAAAAAATAAACTCAATAATGATAATTAACTTCTAATAATGTCTTCTAAAATGTTATTTAAGTTTCACTAATTAATACCAAAACTTGTTTTAGGAGAGTGTTCCCTTAAGCATACCAATCCATATGAGATTTCTAATTATATCTATTATAAAATATATGTTATCTTTATCATTAAATAAAGGTAATAAATAATTGTTTTATTTTTAATAAACGCTTATTTTATTTCTTTTGTGATAAATAATTGTATTTCGTCAAGAAATAATACAGCACCTTCTCTTTTAATATTGGAGAGAAAAGATGTACTTAAAATAGGTTTTAGATCAATTAATTCACACTATTATAGAAAAAATCATTTCATTGCCAGTTAAAATAGACATTCTATCTTGGTTTCTGACATGTTATTAAAACCATCATTTATAAAAATCTCTCAAAAAAACTATGACAGTAATGATGTTGGTGGCGAATAGTGGAAAGTTTACCTATCGGTTAGAGTTGTTAATTTGATCTATAGTTCATAGGTTAACCTTAATCCATTTTTGAAAAAATCTTCTTTTAGGAAGCCTTTTAATTGGCATTAGTGCATAATGGATTTTAGACGTAAGTTATTTTGGGCCTCACCTCATGAATTGACGTCTTTACAGGTGAAGTTAATGGGACGTCGGATTTCTGCAGGTGTGACGTCGCTATAGGCATCGGTTTAGTGCAAAGCTCGACGTCTATAAAGACATCAGATATTACACTAATCGACGTCTAAGGGCATTATAGAGGAACCCTAGACGTCGGTTCAGTGACACGTCCGACGTCTATAAAGTCGTCAAACATTGCATTACCCGACTCTATGGGCACTATAGACTTCGGACATTACATTAACCGACGTCTATGAAGTGTTGTGTTTTGATGTAGTTTTTCTCGTGTCTTGGGATAGCATAGTAGCACCTCCTTCCCTTGCTAGTTTCCTCGTAAGAAAAAATGACGTCTTTTGGATTTCTCATGGCATTTCAACCCGAAGACGAACCTGGGTCGTTGCCTAGGTCCACTCCGACCGCTAATGAAAAAGAATACGATGACATCGTATTCTCACCGTTTTCTTTTTCATTAGCGGTGGGAATGGCTCTATGCAATGACCCAGGTTCGTCTTCGGGTTGGAATGCCATGAGAGATCCAAAAACACGTAAGTTTTTCTCAGGAGGAAACTAGCAAAGGGAGAAGGTGCACTACGCTACCCAAAGACATAAGAAAAAATTGCACCAAAACACAACAAAAACACATTTTAATTGGTTCAAATAAAAGATAATACATCAAAGATTACTTTAATCAGATTAAAAACAAGTTTAACCATATAAAAAGAGATTAAACGCATATGTAAATTCAATGGAACGAAGAGAAAACCAAGGAAGACGATGAAGTGCGCGAAACTGTTGGTTCGCAATCACTGTTTTAACAAGAAATCAAACGTCAGTTGCACACGAGCCCGACGTCTATAATGGAAAAGACGTCGGTGACCTCACTAATCCAACATCTTTCTGACTTAAAAATTAATATTCGTGGGGCTTATAGACGACGACTACTAAGGCCACTGACGTTTATATATACGATTATAGATGTACGTCAGTGTGGAGGCACCCGACGTCTATATAACGGAAAGGAATGACTTTTCACCTGCCTGGTAGACATATAAACGTTAGATATCTCCTAACCGACATCTATAGGTCTGACAGGTAGGTGAATAGTCATTAATGTCCACCATATAGATGTCAGTTTGGCGGGATCCGACGTCTACAAGGTAGAAAAGAGTGACTATTCATCAACCTGACAAACATATAGACGTCGGGCCTATCCTACCTGACGTCTATATGTCTGACAAGTAGGTGAATAGCCATTAATTTCCGCCATATAGACGTCGGTGACTCGTCCAACTAACGTCTATATGTATGAAGGAAATGACTTTTCACCCACTTGTCAGACATATAGACGTCAGTTAGGATATCCCCGAGGTATAAAAGACTATAGACGTCGGGACACCTCATAACACGTCTATATGGCCAACTTATATACGAAAATGTCACCGGTCATCAATTTATGTCGAGCTTACCCCAAACCGACGTTTAAAAAGTGACGTTAATAAGCGTTTTTGCACTAGTGTGGGGTAAAAAAAAAAAACCTAACCTCCATTACTTCCTCTCAAGTAAGTTAAGATCAGGGTTAAGGTGAGTTTAATTCTATTATAAAACTTTAATTAAATTTTTAAAGTAATATCATTTATAAACACATACAAAATTATATATTTTATTAGATAGTTTAATATTTTATAATTTTATAATTTTAAATCAATATTTTTATACATACTTGTTATTATGTTATTAAATAATATATATTTTTTTTTATTTTCATATATTAAATAAATTATATATTATTATATTTTATATCATATTCACATATAACAATCTTATGTACGAAATAACACTTCATATATCACGTCAAATAGTTAATAATTTTATTAATTTCTAAATTTTGTAAAACAAAAACTTAAATTATCACTTTTAACATATTCTCAAACCAAAAGTTTTTGTCAAAAAAAAATCTTCATGTTAAATAAATAAAATAATTTTTCTTTGTCTTAATTTGGTTTTAATTCTTTAAAATCAAATAAACATTTTAAAATATATAAATAACATGCTTAAATAAGAAGTGAATTTTTTTTATATTGTGATAAATAATTAATTTTTTAAATATTATGCATTTTTCTTTATAACATTTTAATATTTTTTAATTTCTTTTAATTCTATAAAGAAGAAAATCAACATGATTAGAACTTAAACATACAGAGAGAAGTTTCATGTTAAAACATAATATACAAAAATAAATTAATATAATTATATTTTAAAATTTTTAAATAAAGATAATATTTTATATTATTTTTTTATTCACTTTTTTTCATGTATGATGGTAAAACATATTTCGAATAAATCAACATAAAGAATATTTAAAATATATATGTACATGATTAAGAAAACTTACAAGAATAGAAAAAGGAGAAACTAATAAATTACATATATGTTTGAATTAATAATAAATAGCATAACAAATACATATAATCTTAGTATTAATTCTAATAGTAATAAATCTAGTTAATACAAGAAATGATACATCATAAACCATTTGATGTTATAAATAATTTATTGTTAACTTTGATAAAACCTTTTTATTCCTATAAAATCTTTTAATAATGGTTTTTTTCACTAAACGGTAGTTTATTTAAGGGTTAAATATGTTTTTAGTCTCTATAATTTGGAGCGATTTTGGATTTAGTCCCTCTTTCAAATCAAGGTACAATTTAGTCCTTCAACCTTAGAAGACTCTGGTTTTATTCCTTTTTATCAAATTTTTTTAATTTTATTTGCCGTTTCAAACGCGTTTCTCAGTTAACATTGAAGCAAAATTGTGTCAAACAGTGTAAACAGCAAATAAAGTTAAAAAAAAATTGGTAAAAAAGACTAAAATTAGAGTTTTCTAAAGTTGAAGGATTAAATTGTACCTTGGTTTGAGAAAGGGACTAAAACCAAAATCGCTTCAAAGTATACAGACTAAAAACATATTTAACCCTTTATTTAACTGTGTCTTTATTTTTTAATTTTTCGGCGAGAGTTTGTACACAACCGTTGTTGTTTAGCCATATTTGATATATAATGACAGTTAAAAGGAAAACCTTCCTTATGCAGTTTACCAATTACAATTCTGCACTGAGCTTTTATTTTACTATGCCAGCGCTATAGTAGTTAATGCGTGCTCATAAAACCTTTTTCCACTTGTCTCAAATGTAAGTATGTTAGTTATTAGAATTAGAGAGTGGATTTTAAACCTAACTCAATCCACAAAATCGGTATGTAAAGTGAGGTTTGTATCTCACTTATATATTATAAATTAGACTTATTCTCTAGTCGATGTGGGACTTCCAACACACCCCCTTCACACTGAGGTATAGACATCTCGTGATAGTAGAAGACTCTAATCATGGTTCTGATACCATATATAAAAAATTAATTTAAAACTCAAATTGGAATTACATTTCACGATTCAAAGTGAATTTCATCAACCTTAATTTTGGCAAATTTCAACCGAAAGAAACTCTTAGTTCTTGTGTATATATTGAAAACATTGGCATAGTCAATTTACGAATCCAGATTGGTGTCCATAATTTTCTTTGCAAATCATCAAGTGGCAGTGGAAGTGTAATATGGGGTCTACCTAGCTAGTTAACAGCTTAGGGAAGTCACATAATGAGGAGCTTATCCAATTACACAGCTTTTCAAATGTTTGATTATTAAGGAAACTAGATAAAGCTTATCGGTTTAGAGAACAAAAATGTACAACAGGTCAATTTGTCCACCAACATCACCATACCTTACATCACTTTCACTTACACCCAACTGTTTCGTCTTTCAACACAGTGACAGATATACCTTCTATCACTCTCTCTTCATGCATATCTATTCGACTAAGTAACATTTTTTTCAAATACATGTATAATGTCATCGACAAATATATAGAAAAGATAATTTAACTAACTGTTAAAATCCTGTTGTGAAAAAGTTCCATCAAAATTCAGCTTAATCTTTTTTCTCTCTTGCCATGTCATGATACCTATCATCTGCATTTATTTCTCTATAATGCTTATATCAGCATACTATGTATATTTTTGTTTATAAAATTTCCTTTCAGACCCAAAAAAGGGCATCCACACATAAAAAATATACTATATAATATATTAATGTAGACCAAGCTTGCAAGTAGCACACGCCCCCAAAAAACCGTGAAAATACTGCTGTTTTGATACTCAGAGCTAAGTTGTGGTGGAGAGAAATCCCAGCTAGCTTCTTCTTCACACACTCCCTTTCTTTCCAGAAAAGGGAACACAGACATTTTCAAACTAATTAATTCATCTTCTTTTGCATCCCTCAGCTTTGAAGATTTTCATGCACAGGCATATGTGAACACTGCTTTATATAAGTGGAGTCTGTTTTGCTTTTTTTATTATATATTCATTCATTCCGAGGTTGAAATCTAGATTGATATTCATGCTGGCGGTGTCACCTTTGAGGAGCACGAGAGATGAAGAGCAAGGGGAGATGGAGAGCTTCTCCATTGGAACTGATGACTTTGCTGACTTATCAGAAGGAAACTTGCTTGAAAGCATAAACTTTGATGACCTCTTCATGGGAATCAACGATGATGAAGATGTCTTGCCAGATCTGGAGATGGACTCTGAAATGCTGGCTGAGTTTTCCCTCAGCGAGGAATCGGAGATAGTCTCATCAGTTTCAGTGGTAAATAATAAATCTGATGACAGGAATGAGAATAATATGGTTAGTACCGAGAAACAAGATGAGGTTATAGCAGCAAATTTTTCTTCAGATTCTGGTTCCAATTCCGGGTCTAGTAGAGGGGAAGAGATAGCAAGCAAAAGTGAGGAATCAATTCATTCAGTGGTGGTGAATCCATCCCCTAAGGAAAGTGAGAAAGGAAGAAAATCATCAACGCATTCAAGGAATAATCCGCAAGGGAAGAGAAAGGTGAAGGTAAGTTGTTATTATTCTTGTCATTGATACCTATTTTCTTGCTTTTTATTTAGGCTAATTCCAGGAAAGTTCAGACACAGTTAAGGATAACTCTTAAAGGTCTTTCTCTATATCTCTATTAAGTTGAAGTGACAGAGAAAGAGAAATGCATTTAGTGTTAGAATTTTGTAATGGGTTTGATATGTATTGTATTGTAGTAATGAATTGTATTGTGTGTTTTTTCTTGGTTTGTGTGAAGGTGGATTGGACCCCAGAATTGCACAGGCGATTCGTGCAAGCAGTGGAGCAGCTCGGAGTGGATAAGGCTGTACCTTCAAGGATTTTGGAGATTATGGGAATTGACTGTCTCACTCGCCATAACATTGCCAGCCACCTTCAAGTACATATTCTTCAACTTTGTTTCTCTCTCTTCCACAAGTTTCAACCCAGTCATTCAACAAGAGTCAACACAAAAAAAAAAAAATGAAAAATAGATTATGCTTCTTCTTCTTACTTGGTTTCTTTTTCTTTGATAAACAAGCTGAATTATCACTGAATTATTATATGGTTGCAGAAAGAATAATTATTATTAAAGATATCTACTAGATATGAAAACTTTTTAAAGTTAATTGAATTTGCGTATCACACAGATTCAAATTTGTTCCTAGATTAGTAAGGTTTGTACATTTATTGAAGAGAGTTGTAAAGTATGCAGTTTTGATGGCAGAAATATCGATCCCATAGGAAGCATTTGCTAGCACGTGAAGCTGAAGCAGCAAGGTTGAGTCAAAGGAAACAATTCATGGGTGCAGCAAGTGTAGGTAGAGGAGGAGGAGGCAAGAGAGATGTGAACCCTTGGCTTCCACCTACCATGGGTTTCCCTCCCATGACACCAATGCACCATTTCAGACCTTTCCATGTATGGGGGCATCACACCATGGACCAGTCCTTCATGCACATGTGGCCTAAACATCTCCCATATTCACCGTCCGCGCCGGCATGGCCACCGCGAACAGCTCCCTCTCCGCCGCCTCCGGACCCTCTTTATTGGCACCAACATCAACGGGTTAACTCTTTTGACTATGAAAATTCTTTCAATCACATTCAAGTAGCAAACTTTCTCCAATGGAACCAACCAATATGCTCCTATATCTTGTGTTTGTCTATCTAAATTAATAGGATTATTCTTGTTTGATACTGCAGGCTCCAAACGCACCAACCCCAGGAACACCGTGTTTTCCACCGCCTCTGGCAAGCACGGTAACTATTGACCTTACTTTTTTGGAACCACCTAAGTTGTCTTCTCCTTCCAAATTTGGATCCTTCCGAGAACAACCTTACTGTATACAATATCAAAATGCTGGTTCACTCACTATACAATGTTAACTTACAGAGATTTGGGTCTCAAACTGTTCCGGGCATCCCACCACACCATACCATGTTCCAAATAGTAGATCCAGGCATTGGCATCCCAGCCACCCAACCACCACCTCGACCCCTCCTAGATTTTCATCCGGTAATTCCAACTCATTCAATGGAATATATATTATATATATATTACTAAAGCTAAGTTATTTTTGGGTGTGAAAATGTTTGAATGCTTACAAATTAAATCACGGAATTTTATTTTTTTTCTTGTCTCTATTAATTTCTTGTGTCATTTTCTTACTTCTCTTTCTGTCCGTGTCTATAAATCCAAAGTTCTATAAACTAGATTCACAACTTTAACACAGGTTAATATTTTATAAAAATAATGTTGCATGGTTAATTTAAGTTGTGTGTGGATGTTTGTTTTGACAGTCAAAGGAGAGCATAGATGCAGCTATTAGTGATGTTTTATCAAAACCATGGTTGCCACTACCACTTGGTCTTAAAGGTCCAGCAGTTGATGGTGTAATGGGTGAACTACAAAGACAAGGGATTCCCAAAATCCCTCCTTCTTGTGCTTGAATGGCAAGTCTAAGAGACATGGTGAAGGCCTCAAAACCCTAATTCGACGACTTCTCAGTTCTCTTCCATGTATTGTATGTCAGAATGTGCATCTTAGTTTCCTATGTTACTTCTATCATATACTACGAGGGGAGAGAAACATAATATATATAACTTTTGCAAGAGAAACATCTTTGTACTAATCTTAGTTAATCTACGAGACTAAAATAAATGATGAGGAATTTCAACAAGTACTGTGAAATGTTTCTTCTTAATTTGGTAGACTTTTTAGAAAATGACCAATACCACTAATTAAATAGTTATGTATAGCTGTTTTTGCTCCCTCGGATAATTGATATGAAGAAAAATCGATTGTGATACTTGTTAATATCGTAAAATATTTAGATTTAAAAAGCATTGCTTTTGATATTTCCCAACTCAGGAAAACAAATAATGTTTTTTACATCTTGAATTATAATGAATAATTTATTAGACATAAAGTTTTAAATTCATTATGCATAAGAACTTGAATTCTTGACGAATTATTACATGTAAAAAAACAAAAGATTTCCATCAGCAGATGGAGTTTTGCCCATAAAACATCATTCCGTTGTTTCATTTTGATATCTTCATTGGGGATGAATTAAAAAATTCATGTCTTTTTCGGTGAAAAATAATTAAATAAATAATATAGAACATTTAGGGTATCCGTAGTCATGCCGTAGAGAATACTCATAAATACAAACCTCTAAATATAATACAATGCTTATAGTGTAAATTACAAAACATTTACATGAACAATAAGGTTCATGCCAACTAAACTATAATCAGGGTACACATCAATTTTATCCCAATTTCCTCAGAGAAAAATGTTAATTAGAGGAGGTATGTGTAGTCTTTAGAATATTACTCATATATTTCAAATGTTATTCATATAATTACATTGTGGTGATGTGTGTTAATTCTATATTGACATAGAAGCACCTCGTTAATATTGATGATTGCTAGTAACACAATGAAGATGATGACACAAAGGTGAAGAAGAGTGGTGACTGTTGTTATTGAAGTTAGAAAAAAAGGTGGAAGAGGAAGAAGGATAAGAGGAAAGAGAAAGAAAAATAGGACGAGAAGAAGATGACTTGGTGGTGTGATAGTAGTGAGGAGGAGATGATAAAATAAAGGAAAAAGAATAAAAAAAGAGGGGAAAAAAAGGAGATACAATTGTTGATTTTATTGACGGATGCTAACAACGATTAGAATCAGTCAATAATTCTAGTGGATATTTTCGAACATATAGTTAACGATAGATTTATTGATATTGGTAATTATAAATTTATTTGAAATCGTTAGTAATTATCGATGAATATTTGTATCTGTTTGTAAATTTTACCAACAATCACTTATGAACAAATTTTTGTCTATTAGTAATCTATTTCTAAAGAGGATTTATTGATAGATTGTACTCATCGGTAATACTTTTGTAGTGTTTGCTTCAATGGCATTACTCGCAAAATAGTCTATTGTTAAAAAGAATTATTCTTTTTTTCATTTAATACTATTTTTCACTAGCCAACTTTATCACTAAAGAGCTTTGAAGGATTTTTATTTTCATTATAATGATTTTCCACTGAAAATGTTTAATGGTATAGGAAATGAAGATTAGTTTTATTGTCTATCATTATTAATTTTGATTGAAAAATTGCACAATCTTTGATTATATATATATATATTCAATTATTGGAATCCCTTAGATGTTATTTTGATTTTTTATCATTAAAAAATATTTTTTTATATATAAGTGGAATACTTTGGTGCTTCAACCTATCTACACATATGTACAAAAAAATATTTTTAATTTCATCTTCAAGTCTCTTTCACTAGTTCTAGTCCACACCTTTACTAGGATTGTAATCAAGTCATTCAAAGCATTCATCTTTTGGCAAAGTTTATGAATGTTGTTTAGCTGACTTTTTTTCTCTATATTATGCATCCATAATTGTTTTTATCAGATTTGGTTGAACAATCTTCAAAATGGATTAATAGGATGATTGATGTGTGATTGAACTCAAATCAATAAGAAATTTATGAGTAAAAATGATTATGCTCAAAGACTTTGTAATAGCTTGTATTTATAGTCTTTTTTTGGCCTATGAATAACATGTTAATGAGTTTTTTTAGTGTTAATCCATTTTGTTTAAATATTACAAGTAATATTATATATCTCATAATTATTCTCTCTTGATGTTATAAGATATCATATAAATCTTATATTTAGATTTTTTTTATTTATTGAACCTTTTAGGACATGTAAAATAATACTATTATAAATATATGTCAGATTTTATTTTATTTTAAGTAAAATAATTCAAAAAAAAAATATTGTGACAAGGATGGGTTGATTTAAGAATCTTTTAAATTTTGTAATTGATTGTAAAAAACTGATTTGGTTTTATTTATCCTCTCCGAAAACTATAGAGACAATTTCAAAAGCCAAATCATTTTTATCATTTTTTATATAAATACTTTTAAAAATAAAGTGAAAATTAATATCTTTATAATTATTTGTGAAAAGTAAAAATAATAATATAAAACCTTCGTTTTTTTTAAAAAAAAAACATGTATAAATACCTTGAAAAATTAATCAATGATTAGGAGAATATAAAAAAAAAATAGAAAACATGTTTTTCTTTTCTGCATCCCATGTTTCTTCTCTCGTATCCCTAATTCATCAAAATTATCATTTTGTCTCTTTCTCTTCTATAACAATAATGAGATTTTGTCTTTGCTTTGTCGCCTATTGACAAAAAGAGTGTTGGTAGAACATATTTTTCAATGACACTACTTTATAACATAATTTTTAAAGAAAAAGGATATTCTAACACCATTTCTTTGACACCATTTTGACGATACACACGTGTTAAAATGTGGTTAGTCGATTTCAAATTAAAAAATAAACTTTGATTTTTTTCTTCCAAATATGTTTTTGTCTCATTTTTTTAATTTGAAATTGTCCAACCACATTTTGACACGTGTGCAGTGTCAAAATGGTGTCAAAAAATGGTGTTAAAATATCATTTTTCATTTTTAAAAGCTTTCTAAATTGTTTTATTTAAAATAAGAAACCTACTTTTTTTTTATTTGGAATCTATATTTGAACTAACAACCATGAAAATTGAAAATTACAGTAATCACTCAAAAATATTTCATGCTAAACCAAAATCAGGAACTAAATAATGTAAAACTATAAAAAGTAAAATTTATCCAGCGATGAAAAGTGGAATAAATGCGAGTAGTACCTACTTATTATTGAGTATTTATATTGAGTATTTATGAAAAAAAAATTATATCTATATATTGCTAATTTTAAAGTATAATTAAAATAAAATTACATAATTAAATATTTGTATAAAATAACTTGACCTTTATAAAATTTAAATAAATTCGCCCATAAAGTATAAGTTTTAAAATAATAACTTTCTTAAAATCATGTTCAACTTGATAAATCAAAATTTTCTAAAACATTATCTAATAATTAATATATTTTTTAATAATTTTATTTTATTAATTATTTTTTTGAAATGTTCAAATAAAATTTACTAACAATAATTAAATAGTTAATATCTACTGGTTAAATATCATGGCAATCTCGTAGTCATTCTATCAATAAACATATAACTAAACTACATATATTTATTATCCAATATATTCATTATATACATCAACCATTACACATTTTTTATCATCAAACGCGAAAAGGTGAAACTTAGTAGAAAAAATAAAAAATAAAAACAGTAGCACAATGGAGACTCGTTGAAGTGGAGGCAGCAGAGGCCCAGAAAGAAAAGTGTTCAGGTTCAATAAAAGATGCTTGGGCTTTGAATGCCTGAGTGATATGAGTGTTGTTCCCTACACCTCTTCAAGTGGACCTGTACCTCCCCATTAATTTAATTTATTTTAAAAATATTCTATATCTTTCCATTATTTTCTTTTATTCCAAAAATACCCTACACCTTCCCACTTCCTTAACAATTTTTCTCTTTCTCTTTCTACATTAATGGAGCATTTACATGGCTCATTAATGGAGCATTTACATAACTTAAATTTGAATATATTTTCTTAAATAAGTTTGATTCAATCTTATTTTCGGTTGAATATATTTTTTTTCTTTTCAAATTACTTAATAAATGGTAAAATTTTGTTCTAAATTTCTAGAAAAATGTTTATATACATGTATCTTTTTT
>NW_014543269.1:1098463-1116664 GCF_000741045.1 Vigna radiata var. radiata | reverse complement strand
ATCTAACTTTTAATTTTATAAAATGGAAATGGTAGAAGTATTAATATTGAAGTTTCCTCTGAATTTTTATTGTAGTATGTTACAAATTCAAATCTGAACAACGTGAAATGCTCCATTAATGTAGAGAGAGAAAGAAAAAGATTGTTAAGGATAATGGGAAAGGTGTAAGGTATTTTTGGAATAAAGAAAATAATAGGGAGGTGTATAATATTTTTGAAATAAATTAAATTAATGGGGAGATACAGACTCCACTTGGAGAGGTGTAGGGAGCAACACCCGAGTGACATAAAGCCCATCTGTCTGTTTTCACCTTAAAATTTGGGGCGCTTCTTTATGCACTTTGATAGGTTTTCCTTGCACCTCCATAGATTAAGTAAAAATACCAATTTGTCCCTATTTTCTCCTTCCTTCTCAATAAGGTCTACTTTCCTCTCGCATTGATCTGTGCACCGACACTAATTTCCTCCATCCTAAACCATTCAAAATACATTTTATTTTTTTTAGATTATATAATTTATAATTTAAAATAATTTTTATTTTACATTTTAAATTATAAAATCAAAAATACAAATTTATATTTTAATTTGAACAGTTCAAATTGTATGAATTGTTAATTTCAGAATTGAAAATAAAAAGTAACAAAATTGAAATTTTTGAACACATAAAAATGGAGGAAGAAGCGGCCTAAAATTTGGCATGTTTCCATAAATTATTCTAATTTGAGGATCAAACATATGAAATAGAAAGTCAAAGTGTTTTCACCTGTACATTAAAAAAGATATGGTACTTTAACAACGTTTCTTTTATAATATTTTAATAATTTACGTGTTATTTTATAATTTTTTTAAAATTATTCTATTATTAATAATAATAATCATAAATATTATGAATTAATCATAAAATAATATATAAATAATATTTAAATATTATAAAAAAAATATTGTCTAAAAAAAGAAAAAAAGTCGATGTAGGGTTTCACCTTTGCTTTTGCAAATTCTCCCGTTCATCGCGCCACGCTTAAAGAAACTGTCCCTTCAACATCACTCCAAGTCGAATCCAACATCAAAACATCACACTTTTCCCTAATCATTGACCTAACTTTACCAATTTTGCTCCCAAAATCCCTAGACTACACTTTCTGCACTATTACTTTAATTGATTGTTCCAAAATCAATCAATTTGATTATTCTTTAAGAAAACGTAATACCCTATCTTGCATCATTTTTTCTAATACCTTTTTCAATCACTGATTAATTACAAAAGTCCACTGGGTTGGTGTAACTAAATGTGCTTCATTATCGAGAGCCTGCATTGCTTGCTACCACGTTACATTCCCCATTTAAATAAACAACAAACCCAGAAATGCTACCACGTTTTCTTTTCCTTTCTCTATTATCATTCTTATGTTTTTTTTTCAGCTGCATGGAATTGTGGACCATCTCCAAATTAACACACAACAACAAATAACTTGGTTTTTAAAACTACAGCCGGCATTGATAAGTAAAAATGACATAGTTTAAGGTTTATTGCTGTTGAACTAGGGTTAAATTAATATGTAATAATCAAATAATATTAAAACATTACTCCCTTTGCATCATAATTACTTCACTTTAAACATTGATTACTAGTAAGTTTTACTTTTAAGATCAACTAAACTGCTCTGCTCTGTTGTGTGGTTCTACTAAGAAATGTGACTTGTTTTACTTGATTTTTAAGGAATTTTTAACATTTGAATGTTTGAAGAGGAAAAGAAGTGATGTGGCTTCCTTGTTTCAAAGTTTCAGTTTTCATCATAATTGCCTTAAAAAGGTAGTTAGCACCACCAACTAATTTGGAATTCACAGGGAAAAAGGACTCATCTCAGCAACAAAAAGATGTCACCTTTTGACTTGGACCTTAATTTTCTGAGTGCTACACATCTTTGTGTTTCCCATGGTACCTTGCACATGCAGCATGGCATAGAAGTCATCATCATAATACCCCACAACCATTTTTCTTCCTTCCACAATCCCCGCATAATTACCCGGCCATTGATGAAAATCAGCTTAATCTCTCTATAAAATCACCCCAACAAACACTCATCTCTCACTCTCATTTCACACCATGGCTTCATTTGGGAACCAATTATCTTTCTTTTTGCTCTTGTTGCTTCTTATCTCACCCCAAATTCAAGCCAGAGAAGGCAAGCTTTTCAGCTTGTTCTCCCATTTCAGAACCATCTACAATGTCAAAGACCCTCTCCAGAAAACTAAAGTTGAATCTCCAGCTTTGGCACCAGGACCAGTAACATTTGAACCAGTAACATTTGAATCAGTATCAGGACCAGCACCAGCACTCGAACCAGCATCAGCACCAGCACCTTCGGTTGAACAAGCAATTGGGTCAACAATACCATCCGGGCCAGCACCAGAGCCTGAATTTTCAGAAACTGGAGAGGGTTATGGTCTGTATGGTAGGGGCTCTTATAGCCAATACTCTCCCACCGAGGAGACTCCTACCACCACCACCACCACAAACTTTGAGCTTCTCAATGAAGACTTCAATGATGAGAGCTACAAAAAGGGCTACCCCAAAACCAACTTCTACAGCAGCAGCAACAACGACAATGAAGAAGAGTTCAGACACAATGTGAACTACAATGAAGAGTTCAGAAACAACGTCAACAACAACGAAGAGTTCAAAAACAATGTCAACTACAACGAAGGGTTCAGAAACAATGTCAACAACAACGAAGAGTTCGGAAACAATGTCAACGACAACGAAGAGTTCAGAAACAATGTCAACTACAACGAAGAGTTCGGAAACAATGACATCAAGTATGAAAACTTCAGAAACAATGTCAACAACCACGAAGAGTTTAGCGTCGATGACAACAACAACAAAGAGTACAGGAACACTAACACCGGTGGCTACGCCAGCAACTTCAACGACCGGTTCTCTAACAGCAATGACGAGGGAAATTACCAGAACAACAACTATAACGGGAATGGGTATGAGGGGAAGAGAGAAGGAATGAGTGACACGAGGTTCCTGGAGAATGGTAGGTACTCTTATAATGCGAACAGTGTTAATGAGAATGATAACCTTAATGGGTATGAATCGGGGAGAGGGAATTCTGCTGTAAACGAAGGTTACCATGAGAAAAGTCAGTATCCAAATGAGTTTGACACCATGGAAGAGTACGAGAAGCAGCAGCAAGAACAGGGTTACAGGCCTTGAGTGTTTTTGTAATTTTTTGTGGTGAAAGAGTGAGAGTGGGAGAAACACGTACGGGGCTTACATATTGAAAGGAAAATACTTGTAATTTATGAGATAATTGTTATGCTTTAGTTTCTCCTTTCATCCTTGATCTTGCACAGTTTCATGTTTTGCAGATCAAAGTGATGGAAAGTATGCAGTGTTATCATTTGTTCAGTGTGAGGTTTTACTTTTTTAAGTACTTTACCAATTCGAAACTATATAGCTTTCTGTTTTCATGTAACAATTTCAAGGCAAATGCCTTATATTATATGACAAAACTTATGCCTCTCATTCCTTGTTATCAGTCACTAAACATTATTTGAAATTTGTATCAAACAGATACAAATTTCCTTCTACGATGAAACTATTTCCATTTATCTCAGACACAAATTTCTTTAAGACTCCTTTCACGTGAAAAAAAAAAAAAGTCTTTTATTAAGAAAAATAAATTCTACTAGTGTATTAAATAATTCTCATTTTAAAAAGTGAGAGCGTGGTTCATTGTAAATGTTCTTGCTTCTTCTGGTGCTCTTAAAGAGGCGTACAAATTGCAAACCAAATATTATTTTTAGAAGGCCATTTGAGAGTGACTTTAGTTCAGTAGGCTAATGAGCTGCATTAGTTTATAACAGATTAAATTTTGGCCTTGTAAAAAGAATATCAATAATTAAGATAAATTTATATCATAATTTAAACTAATTATTGTAAATTTAAAAGGATACTATTTATTATAAATTTAATTACTTAAAAAATAAATATTTTCACTTTTAGTCCCAATAATTCCATAAACATACAATTTAAATACGTATAAAAATTTAATGAAACATTTAATCTTCGAAATTTCAAAATTAAAGAGTTATAGTCCACTGTTCATATGCAATCCAAATTCTAACAGAAAAGGTCAACGTGTTCACTCATAATACTATTAGTTATTTACTTTTAGTCGATATATTAATAACAATGCGTAATAATAAATTTTAAAATATGTTATAATTAAAATTATGTTGGTAATTAGACCACATATTATGTTGAATAAAAATTACTTAGTTTAAAAAAATAAGGATGAAATGTGTATTAAATTTTCATGGAAAGCAATATTACACGTTGAAAAAACTAAATTATCAAAATGATATTTTTCTCAACCATTCAATCGCTAAATACTAAATTTTAACTTCCATGCAAGCACCTAATCACAGAATCAGGTAAGCACGATCAAGGTCAGATATTTATAGCACAAGATTAGAAAAGGGTTTAACAAAAATTGATAGAAAACACAAAATAGCATTCATTGCCAAGCTTAGAATGTGAAGTAGGGTTAAATTAACAAGACCTCTGCAATTTGTAACAAGTAATATACGACAACATACATATTTATAATCATGTCAGTAGAAGGTTATAATTTAAAAAAACATGACCAAGTATGAAATTCTGGTTAAGCCCGTCTTTTTCTATCATCTTCCTCCTCATCATCAGAATCACCACTCTCACGAAACCGTGGATTTTTTTCCTGTCACATCGAATCCAGTTATCGATAAGAAACAAATTTAATGACAAAAACTACGAGAATATATGATAATACAAACATCGTGCCTTAAATTTAAGTATGCTCGACAACCTAATGCATCAATGTAACACGATAGAAGTATAGCAATAAGAATTATTGTAAAATAATTTATGTGATTAGGTCTGTCTGAATATCATTCAGATTGTAGAGAATCAATACCGGTCTAGATTCATGGTCAGTGTTCCTCCGAGAATCGTGATCTGAAGTTCTTTTTGAGGACTCGTGTGTGTGGCGATCATCATCTCGGTGTCTCTTTCTATAGTAATCTATCAAGTCGAATAGGCAAAAGAAATTTATATTAGCAGTAAATTAATAGGTAAAAACTGGCAGCATCATGTCTAAGTGCTCCTAAAAAAAAATCTTCGGCCTTGAGATGAAAGTGTGAAACTACCTCTACCATGCCGATGAGAACCACCATGACCGTGTCCATGACCATGACCTCCACCGTGTCTACCATCTGCAAGAGTAAAATTGTTGAAGGTTTAATTCACATGAATACATACTCAAAGCATATGATGATCACCAGAAATTATATAATGAACAAAGAAATCATCTAACAGAACAAGGGAAGGCTGGTTCCAATGTGACTAACACAGCTGGTATCCTCGCCTGAATGGGAGTATTTTCTTCAGCTTTAAAGTACATATATGGTATCTAAATTGAAGGAAATATCTAAATGAATGATGAAGAAAATATGCCAAGGACCACTAAGATAAAAAAGAAGTATATTCCGGTACAAAAAAAGCACCAAAACGTGGGAAAAAATTCGTTGATATCTTTTAATTCACATTATACTCAACAGGCAAGCCATTATGTTGCTACCCAACTTAGTTCTCCACAGTGAATTTGAATTTCTCATTTATATGGCTGAACTGAACATTAATCATTAGAAGAGAAATACAGTGCGGATGATATTAGCTATTGAAGTATCAATTTTTGCAAATTGCTTCATATTGAATATTAACATATCTCTAGAATGTTAGGCCCAACTAGAATTGAAAACAGAGGCATGGCCCGATGAGTAAAAACATTAAACCATAAAAAGAAACACATTCCAGTTAGAACACTTACTACTCATCTATGTCATTGATAAGTGCCCAAACACTTGAGGAACCAACCCTTGAAAGCTAGTTATAAAGGTGACAGAACAAAACACTTAATTTTGCTAGGAAATGGCCAGAGGTTCAAGGGATCAGAAACATTGTAGAGCAAAGGCTGGGGAGTGGGGATTCAACTGTCACAGTTGGGAAAAAAATGCTTGGAGACGCTGGAAATGTTGTCAGTAATGTTTCACCGTTCAAATAGGTTTCTGTGACCCACTCAGATAGTTTTTACACCAGTTTGTCAGTTTTTGCAGCCTCATGGCAGCTACTGCAAAGTGTGACACTATTCTACGGTTGTAGCATGCTCCAGCCACTCTGCAACGTGATTCTGCAAAGTTCTGCTATTTGGTGCTACTATTGACAACTACCTATATACACATACAAAATATGCCCAATACTGCAGCCATGTGTCCATGTCTGATTAAATTTTTTACCCTCCTAATCAATGGTATTTTATTTTGGTTATCATATGCTGAAGATAGATAATTTTGAATGATTTTCTTTTTCCAAGCAGACAGCATAGCAACATTCTGTAGTTATATATTTAAAAACCAGCAGGTTGCATAATTTAGCAATACAAAAACCAAACTAAATGAAATATATATATTTGAATTAAACTTTCAATGATCTCAGCTCCTAATGGCTGAGGACCTGTGCAAACTATAGTTTGAAGTCACTTACAGGAACTAGGAATAACTGGTGGAAAAGAACCCAAAGAACCAGTGCCATAATCTACAAGCTGCCTTTGTACTTCTAACTCTTTCTGGACCAGCTTCCCATAACCTCCTCTACGTATGTAGAATTAAGGAAACTAAAAGGAGACTTAACTCCAACAGCACATACAAACTAGTATATAACATTCTTCAGGAATAATTTTGCAGTAAAATTTCCAGTTCAAGATTAACTGAAGGTATGAGAGTATTCCTAACTCCATATATAGTAGAATCCATTGAAAGCATAGCAGAACTAATGCATTCTCCATTATGCAAGCATACAAAACTAGAGAAGTTTATAACAACTAAGGCAAACCAGATTAAATACACCTAACACATATTAGTCATGAACTAGGCAAATTATTGTATCTTTTTCTTTTTGTTGAACTTGGGATATATAATGGATGAAACCCAAAGACTAATCTTTTTCAAGATGCTCAAATTCATCTAAGGGACTACTCTTCTATACACATGACCTAATAATCAAACCCTTTACCACATGCTATAAGAAAGTTATTTTCGATGTTGCCACACCCATGTTGGTATTCTTACAGTATTTTGATCATCAAGAATTACCACATTTATATAGTACAGAAAATCAAACAAACAACAAATCATCACACAAGAAACCAAATAACAGTCAAATCAATACTAAACAATGAAAAGGATATCAGGATCATAATCAGTACGATACTCGTCCCGGACCTGCACAAATGAACAGAAGCATTTACAATTAGCCAAGTAACATAAAGTATAACCACAGAACCACAGACACACTAGACGTTCACCTGGCCACCACTCCTCCCACGACCCCATTGTCTTCCATCCTGGAACCCCCAATCAAAATCAACACGAATAAGACGATCATCCAGTATCGTCCCACTTATGTACTTGCAAGCATCCTCAGTATCTTCACGAGAATAATATCTGTCAAATAATACATTCATCCAAACACACTCACATAAAGAACCATCTACTAATACAGAATTGCTGCAACTAACAGTGCAATGGATACTCACAAAACGAAACAGAAGCCACAGGGTGTTTTGGTGTTCTTGTCCAAACCCATAATGATCTTCTTGATTTCCCCAGCGCGAGAGAAGAGCTCGTAAACTTGCTCCTCCGTTGTGTAAAAGGACATGTTCCCAACGTAAACCGTGGTTGAAGTCTGAAGGGCATGCTCAAAATCCTCTTGCGTTCCGGGAAATCTTCGGTCTCGATACGCCGAAAGCTTCGACGGATCCTACAACACTCACCAGAGTAGAAAATTAGAGAATAAAATAAAAAAGACTGAACTTTTGAATCAGATACGCATTTAGGGGTGCAGTGTAAGAAGTACCTTGAATAACAACGCCATGCTATTATCCAGCAAGAAATTTCTGCAGAGAAAACCACTAGGGCAGAGAAGAAAAGCTCAAAAAACCAACAATTAACCCAAATGGTTTGACCCGATATGTTGGATCCGATTTCCTTTCACAGGCTTGTTGGAAACAGAATTTTATACTTTTCTTAAAATTTAAATAGTATGATTTTCAAATATTTTATTTTGATAATGTAATTTAAATTTTTTAAATTTTTGTTTATATCTATACTATTAAATGAAGAGGATTATTTTGTTAGTATACGCATCTTTTTTTTTCAAGTTTATCTTTTAACAAGTACTTGTTTACTACATTTATCTTTTATGTTACTCTTTTTTAAATTTTAACAATTTTTTAAAATTTAATTGCTTTCTTAAAACTAAAATAATTTTTTATAATAAAATATTAAATATTACTTACAAAATAAAAATAAAATTATATAAAATATGTACATTCACTTATAATTACAAGTTATTATCTTTTATTATTATTAAAATAAACAATGACATATGTATTTTTATTATTTTACTAGTTTAAATAAAGTGTTTTGATTTTAAAAATTAACCATTAGAAACTTTAGTAAAGAAATTAAAAGGTGATATTCAATAAAATATGATTTCATTGTACAAAATCTTATTAATGCTACTTATTCTATCTTTGTTGTGCGTTTTGCTTAATTGGAATTATTTTATATATATATTCTAAATTGTAGATATGTTTTCAAATTCCTTTTTAATGAGACAAAAAAAACATTAAAAATCAGTATTCCATCTATAAATATATCAAGATTCTATAGTTTTCTTAAATTTTCTCAAATGTGAAAGAGATATACATTCTAAATATGGAGAAAATTATTATAATAATTTGTAACCACAAAATAATTTTAATCTATATCAACAATAATTTTAATTAAAAATAAATAACGTTTATTAACATTGCATAAAAACCTTTTAATTATATAAATCAAGAAACTTACTAACAAAAAAAGCATAAAATGTTGACAAAAGATCATTTTAATTGTGAAAACCTAGAAAATAGAGTATTAGAATAGATAGGTGTATTAAAACAATGAGACCGAGTATTTTATTTTAAAATAATCTTATAATATAAATAGAGTTTTATAAAGTTCGTCTCATTATTTAAAACACTATTTATCTCTCTAAACTTCTTTCTCTTAGTTCTCTTTCACTTTTCTCTACTCTTTCTCACTCTTGGACTATTTGTTCGATGATCAAGAAGTGTCTAGGCGATCCTGGCATCGAGGACTACAATTCTTACCGATCAATTTCTTGTTTTGAGTCGGTAAGTTTCGTTCCTCTTTTCTAGGTTTTCCCTTCAATCTATGATTATGCAGATTTTCTGTTTTTGCATGAGATTTGTGTCTCTTTTTCTTGACTATTAGCTTCAATTAGGTCTTGAGGTTGGTTTCCTATCACCAATCAGTGATTTGTAGGTTTTTCTAGAGTTTTCTTGTGGTGCAAGCATCAGTAGGGGTTTTCTAGAATTGTGCAGCTTTTCTCTAAGGTAAGGGAAGCTAGAGTTGCTTTGACTTAGAAATTGTTGTGTATGTATGATGAATTTGTGAATAATGAGTTGGTTGAACTAAATTCTGTTTTAAGATATATGTGATGTGTAATTTGAATGTTGTAGTGTGCAAATTGATTATCTACGTAATTAAACATGATTGGGTGTTGTTTGATCTGTAATTGGAGGTATAAAATGTTAGGAAACTGTGTATACGTTGATTTGGTTATGGATAGATCCATATGGTTGTGATTATAGTAAGTTTTAAGAAGTGGAGGAGTGAAAATGAGAATTTGGGGTTTGGTGAACAATTGGTTTGTAGGGATGACTTTGGTAAGTCTAATAGGACTAGGTTAAGATCATAAGTTGTTCAAAAATGTGGTAAAAGTAGTAAAGTTGATGAATTTGATGTTTTAGAGTAGAAATTTCTTAGGATACATTTTAGAATGAGGTTAGTAAGGTTTAGACACACTTGTTCGAGTCTAATTAGGTATACAACAAATTCTAAGAAGGTTAGAAGTTGGGAAAAATAATTAGAATTGGTAAACTTGGAGTAGGTTGCATAATTCTGCAGATTTGGTGTCGCAGATTATGTAGACTCACTGAGCGAGTAGAGTCGCCCAACGAGTGGTCGAGGGGGCTGACCCTCTGTGTGTTGGTTCACACAGCGAGAAGGTGCATTGAGTGAGTGGTTGAGGTTTAGGAGCACTGTCAGTTTTATTCGAATAGCGAATGGATGCACTAAACAAACAAGTTGAGGGTCTGGTCCACTGTCTGGTGAGTTTCGCTTAGTTAATGATGTCGTTGAGCGCGAGTTCAGGGTCTAGTGCCACAAGGAGTTTATTCGTACAACGAGCTGGGTTGCTGTGTGAGAACCCTCTGTAGTCACTCAACGAGGGTATGCGCTGAGTGACTGGTACATGTTTTAGTTCACTCTTTACTTCTTTACCTTGGTTTGATCTAAATGAAGTTTTGGATATATTTCAATATGTATTAAAGTATGTAAATGATTATTGTCACGAGTTATGTTTTCAAGTAAGGGTAGGTGATTGCAAAGTGGTGATAATAAGCTTCAATGTGGAATCTCTTGGTGAGATTCAGGTTTATTCAGAATGAATGCAGGAGCTCAGTCTTGGAGGTTATCCTAAAACTTTAATGGTCTTTCATTCTCAAGTAGAGAGGATTGAATCATGTCGTGAGGAGTAACAAGAGGTCTTAGTCTTGAGGGCTTTCAGTATGCCTCAAGGCCCAGAACAAACTAATGTGTTTTTATCTTGGAATATCTTAAATACAAAAGAAGCATAACTTTTAATAATAGCATATCAAATGTAGTAGTTGATTTTATATATCTATTTAAATTGACTTAATACCTCTTCCCAAGAGTCAACAATACCATCACAAGCTAATGTCCACATTTGATGCAAGACATAATAACCGCATTCATAATTTCCATTTTGCCTATTGCACTAAAATATGATATTTGAAAAGTTAATCTATTTGAAAAGTAAAACATAAATATTTGAATAGTTTAATTTAAGTACTAGATACCTTGGGATAAATCTGACACTAACGATGAAGTGGACGTTTCATTTAAGTCATTGTATACATCAATAGCCCTAAAAAGAAAGGTCATTAGTGATTAATACATTATATGGAGTAAAATAACAATGCACGTTAGAATTATGTCATACCTTTGTACCATAGTTTTTAAGTATGCACTTAGCTTTTTATGTAGTGAAAAAAACCACACCACAATATTATCACTCAAACAAATTAGCATTAATTGTCAATGATTCCTAACATATATGAATTTTAGTAGTGATGTTAGTTTAAGACTACAACACATGTAAATTTAGTGAGTTTCACTTACATTTCATAATAAGGCGCTATATAAATCTTCTTTTGCGATGGTTTAATGTTATCTCAAATGTAAATCTCATAGTCTATCTCTTTATTCCCAAGTTTTTGTACTGATTGGGATTGAAGGAAAGCATAGATTCCAACATTCCTCATGTTCATAATCACTTCATTTACATACCTACATAGACATATAAATATTACTGACAATGGTAGTTATCATAAAATTAAGTTGAATAAATAATGTGAAATAATTTAAAGTATACTACTTACAATATCCATAACTTAATGATTGAAATGTTTAACATCTCATTACCCGCAGTGATTTCAGAGACATCTTACTTGTTTATGCAAAATTTCAAATATTGATTAGGAAAACTCAAGGTTGTAAAATTCTGATCAATAACGAGACAAAAATCCTTAGACCACTTTCTTGAAACCTCGCTCAACTCTTGAATTGGATTAACATTTTATTGTGGTTGAATCATAGGAATGGAATTCTGTGAAACTGCGAATTTATGTATTTGTAGCAACAATTTAACAAATATTGAGATATGTAAACATAATAAGACACTTACCGAAACATACATGAAGATGTTAAAGAAATATACTGTAATACTTTTGGAAATTATTTGAATTAGGAGTTTACGCCATTATATGAATGTCTTCCAAGTGCCTCTCTCACTAACTTAACCTCCATTATGGTTGGACCAGTGGCATCTTTGACTTCTTCAACCACTAATGAAATCGTCCTACACAGGCACGATGTAGATGGTTGAACTAGTTGGATACACCCATCTACATCATCAACACGATAACTACTTTTTGTGCTAACACGACCACAATTTGAAATAAAATTTGACTCAACCACAATTTGAAATAAAAGACATACTTGTTGTAAAATGCTGACAAAAAAAATTATAAATAGATATTTTTCCAGGTTGGCCATTGAAACTCCAACCATATGAGCTTAGCCACATGATCTTAACTAAATGAACTCGGCCACATAAGAGACTTTTTGTAAAAGAAATATAAAGACAATGTTTTATAACAACACTTACACATATAAGTTTGGAACAACATAGTTATAATTTTTGTCTTTTTCCAATTTGATAAAAAAAAGGAAATAAATGTCATCATCAGTGTGATCCAATAAAAAAATATTTGTCCCAAGTCAAATATATCGTTTTTAATTAAAAAAAACATATAAGTATTCACTTGTCATGAATTCAGCAAGAAACATTTTAATAATGATAATTTATCAAAATTACCAAATTATAATTTATTTGAAACATTTTATTAACAATCTTATGAAACTGTTAACCAAAATAAAATATAAAAGTAAGATAATTACATTGCAAACATAACATTAACTCTTCGAATATGCTAAAGACGTAACAGATTGAAATAGTCATATATCTTCGGCAACACACTCAGCATAATTTAAGGAAAGAGTGTGCAAATCATACTAACAACAAAGTATTTCTATATATTTCAAAGCAATGAAAGATGGATGACACTCGAGGATATGTGTCTCTTTATCCACTTACGCCCAAAAAACGTGAGAACAACATCTAATGAAAAGAAACCATTCATCATCATGTCCGTCACAGAAAGGGAAAGGGGTGGTGTACCAATAAACCCAAATTCAAAAGAAAATATAAAAGTACGATAATTATCTTGCAAATGTGGTATTAACTCTTCGAATATGCAAAAGACGTAACAGATTGAAATAGTCATATATCTTTGGCAACACACTTTGGATAAATTTAGGAGAGAATGCAAATCATGTTAACAACAAAATACGTTCGTATATTTTTAAAAGCAATGAAACATTGACAATACTCAAATATATATGTCTCTTTATCCACGTACAAAACAAAAAATTTGAGAATAATATTTAAGGAAAAGAAATCATTCACCTCCATGTCCGTAATCGAAAGGGAACGCAATGGTGTCCAAATAAACTCAAACTCCAAATACAATATAAAAGTAAGATAAGTACCTTGCAAATGTAGCATTAGCTCTTCATATATGCCAAAGACGTAACAAATTGAAATAATCATAAATCTTCGGCGAGACACTCAAGATAATTTTAGGAGAGTGTAAATCATATCAACAACAAAATATCTACGTACATATTTAAAAACAATGAAGCATAGACGATACTCGATTATATGTGTCTCTTTATCCACGTATGCAACAAAAAATGTGGGAATGATATATAAGGAAAATAAATCATTCACCACTATGTCCGTGATAGAAAGGGAACGTTGTAGTGTACCAATGAACCCAAATTGAAAATAGAATATAAAAGTAAGATAATTACCTTGCAAACGTAGCATTAACTCTTCGAATATGCAAAAGACGTAACAAATTGAAATAGTCATATATGTTCGGCGACACACTCATCATAATTTCAAGAAAGAGTGTGCAAATCACATCAACAAAATATCTTCGTGTAAATTTGAAAGTAATGAAACATGTCAAAAATATGTGTCTCTTAATCCACGTACGCAATAAAAAATATGAGAATAATAACTAAGGAAAAGAAACCATTCACCACCATGTCTCGAAAGGGAACACAATGTTGCACCAATAAACCCAAAGTCAAAATACAATATAAAAGTAAAATAATTACTTTGAAAATGTAGCATTAACTCATCGTATATGTCAAAGACGTAACAAATTGAAATAATCATAAATCTCTGGTGAAACACTTAAGATAATTTCATGAGAGAGTGTGCAAATCATATCAACAACAAAATATATTCGTATATATTTAAAAGAAATGAAACATGGACGATACTCAAGTATATGTGTCTCTTTATCCACATACACAACAAAAAAAGTCAAAAGAATATCTAAGGAAAAGAAGTCATTTACCACCGTGTCTGTGATAGAAAGGGAACACGGTGGTGTACCAATAAACCCAAATTCAAAATACAATATAAAAGTAAGATAAATACCTTGCAAACTTATCATTAATTTTTCGAATATGCCAAAGACGTAACAAATTGAAATAGTCATATATCTTCGACGACACACTCGGGATAATTTAAGGAGAGATAGTGCAAATCATGTCTACAACAAAATATCTTCATGTATATTTCAAAGCAATGAAACATGGACGATACTCGAGTATATGTGTCTCTTTATGCACGTACACAATACAATATAAAGGTAAGATAATTACCTTGCAAACATAACATTAACTCTTCAAATATGCCAAAAACGTAACAAATTAAAATAGTCGTATATCTTCGGTGACACACTCAATATGTGTCTCTTTATCTACGTACACAACGAAAAATGTGAAAATAATATCTAAGGAAAAAAGCCACCCACCGCCATGTCTGTGATAAAAAGAGAACACGGTAGTGTACAAATAAACCCACACTCAAAACACAATATAAAAGTAAGATAATTACCTTGCAAACATAGCATTAACTATTCGAATATTCTAAAGTAGTATCAAATTGAAATAATCATATATCTTCGACGACACACTCAAGATAATTTCAAGAGAGTGCAAATTATATCAACAACAAATTAACTTCATATATATTTAAAAGCTGTGAAACATGGACGATGCTCTAATATATATGTTTCTTTATGCACGTATGCAACAAAAAACGTAAGAACAATATATAAGGCAAACAAACCATTTACCACCATGTGCATGATAGAAAGGGAACGCGGTGGTGTACCAATAAACGTAAACTCCAAATACAATATAAAAGTAAGATATTGTAAACGTAACATTAACTCTTCGAATATGCCAAAGACGTAACAGATTGAAATAGTGAGATATCTTCGACGATACACTTAGCATAATTTCAAGAAAGAGTGCAAATCATATCAACAACAAAATATTTTCGTGTATATTTAAAACCAATGAAACATGGACGATACTCGAGTATATGTGTCTCTTTATCTACGTGCGCAACAAAAAAAGTGAGAACAATATCTAAAGAAAAAAAACCATTCACTAGAAAGGAAACGCGATGGTGTGCTAATAAACTCAAACTCAAAATACAATATAAAAGTTAGATAATTACCTTGCAAATGTAGTATTAACTCTTCAAATATTCCAAAAACGTAATAGATTGAAATAATCATATATCTTCGTGTCACTTGGAATAATTTTAGAAGAGATAGTACAAATCATATCAACAACAAAATAATTTCATATATATTTAAAAGCAACAAAACATGGACGATACTCGAGTATATCTATCTCTTTATCCACATACAAAACAAAAAACGTGAGAACAATAACTAAGGAAAAGAAATCATTCACCACTGTATTCGTGATAAAAAGGAAACACGGTGGTGTACCAATAAAACCAAACTAAAAATACAATATAAAACTAAGATAATTACCTTACAAATGTAGCATTATCTCTTTGAATATTCCAAAGACGTAACAGATTGAAAGAATTATGTCTTCGGCGACAAACTCGAAATAATTTCAGGAAAAAAAGTGAAAATCATATCAACAACAAAATACCTTCATATATATTTTAAAGCACTAAAAAATATGCGCGATACTCGAGTATATGTGTCTCTTTATCAACATACGCAACAAAAAACGTGAGAACAATATCTAAGAAAAAGAAATCATTCACCACCATGTCCATGAGAGAAAGGGAACACGGTGGTGTACCAATGAACCCAAACTCAAAATATAATATAAAACTAAGATAATTACCTTGCAAGCGTAACATTAACTCTTTGAATATGCCAAAGACGTAACAGATTGAAATAGTCATATATCTTCAGTGACACACTCAGGATAATTTCAGGAGGGAATGCAAATCATATCAACAACAAAATATCTTCGTATATATTTCAAAGCAATGAAACAAGGACAATACTCGAGTATATGTGTCTTTTTATCCACGTATGCAATATAAAACGTGGGAATAATTTCTAAAGAAACGAAACCATTCACCACCATGTTTGTGATAGGAAGGGAAAGTGTTGGTTTACTTATAAACCCAAACTCTAAATAAAATATAAAAGTAAGATATACCTTACAAATGTAACATCAACTATTCGAATCTTCCAAAGACGTAACATATTGATATAGTCATATATATTTGGCGACACACTCGAGATAATTTCAAGAGAGAGTGCAAATCATATAAACAACAAAATAACTTCGTGTATATTTAAAAGCAATGAAACATAGATGATACTCGAGTATATGCCTCTCTTTATCCACGTACACAATAAAAAATGTAAGAACAATATCTAAGGAAAAGAAATCATTCACTACCATGTTCGTGATACAAAGGAAACATAGTGGTGTATCAATAAACCCAAACTCAAAATACAATATAAAAGTAAGATAGTTTTGCTAACATATCATTAACTCTTCCAATATGTCAAAGACGTAACAGATTGAAATAGTCAGATATCTTCAGACACACACTAAGGATGATTTTACGAGAGAGAATGCAAATCATATAAACACTACTACAGAATTGTCAATAGATAGCACTTTTTTTAATAAGCGCTATCTATGAATTTAAAGAACAATGGATAGTGCTTGTTTTAAAAAATGTTATCTATAACGGTAGATAGCGTTTTTTCAAAAAAAAAGCTATCAATAATTATTTAATAATATTTTTTAATTTATAATTTAAAATATATCAATAGATAGCGCATTTTAGAATAAGCGCTATCTATTTAAACTTTATAGATTTCGCTTTTTAAAGGTAGCGCAATGTATTAAAACCCAAAAGATAACGCTTTTTAGGATACGTGCTCTCTATGAGTATTAAAAATTCTCATTCCCGCTGCTCCTTCAATTTCACGCACATCTTCATCACTGCTTCACACTCCTCCTTCAATTTCATGCACATTTTCACTACTTTGCGCTACTCCTTCAATTTCACGCACATCTTCATCACTGCTTCGCTCTACTCTTTCAATTTGACACACATCTTCTTCACTGCTTCACGCTTCTCCTCCGTTTTGTGCGTTAGGGCTCCTTCTACTCCGTTTCATCAATGTGTTAGGGCTCCTTCTCCGTTGTTTGATCAATGCATTAGGGCGCCCTCTCCATCGTTTCATCAGTGCGTTAGGACTCCTTCGTTTGAGGGCTTCCGTTTTCTGGTATCACGTTCCCTCTCCCTTCTTCTCTTCTCTGTTTCGTTTTCGTTTCCTTATTTTCATGAATCGCGCCATTGGTGTACTGGGCGTAGGATCTGTGTTCGTGCACTGGGTTTAGGTAAACCCATTCTCACTCGCTTCGTTGCTAGGGCAAACCTTGAAGGAGAACAACACTCCTCTAGTGAGTTTTTAATTTTTGCAACTATGAGTTATAATGTCTTGATTGTATGATTGTTTGATCGTGTAGTGATATGAATATTCTATGTTTTTCCTTTCATGTTTGATTCGGAAATATGAATTGGTTAGTTGAATGTTCGAGTGAAGGATACAAACTGTATTATTTGAATGTTAATGTAGCGTGTTATGCCCTTAAAATTTGAGCTACAAATGTCATTGTGTTTTGAGTTTAGTTATGGTGGTACAATTTACTGCATTATATATATATATATATATATATATATATATATATATATATATATATATGTAATTTAAAAAATATAAAAATATAAATTACGTTCTTTATTTATATAAGTTGTATGTTTATTAATAAAAAAATATAAAAATTTATGATGAAAAAATTTTGTCTTAAAAAATTAAGGGTTAAATATGTTTTTAGTCCCTATACTTTGGAGTGATTTTGGTTTTAGTCCCTCTTTCAAACTATAGTACAATTTAGTCCTTCAACTTTAGAAAAATCTGGTTTTAGTCCTTTTTAC
>NW_014543269.1:1086375-1097980 GCF_000741045.1 Vigna radiata var. radiata | reverse complement strand
TTTTTACAAACTCCGTGAACCACAAACAAGGACTAAATTGAACACAAATTACGTTCTTTAGGACTACATTAAACATAAAAAGGACTAAATTGAACATAATTACGTTCTTTAGGACTATATTGAACAGAAAAATAAAATGGGACCAGTTTGAATATTCGTAACCAAAATTGGGACAAAAAAAGGTATTTAACCATTTTTATAAATTGAACCATAAAACAATATACTAAACTTGTAAAAGTGGATCAGTTTTTTTTAGTATAATATAGTACAGTTAACTATAGTATAGTACACATTAGTTATTTTTTCCCAGCCTTACGGACAGGAGACCTTATTCATACAATTTTTCATAATATAGGGACTCAATGTCTTCATTTTTAAAACCGGATACAAAATAGAAATTCACCTTGGGGACGAAGTAAGCATTTAAACCTTATTTTTATTATTTCTAAAATTTTATTATTTCATACAATAATGATTTATTTATATTTAATTTCGGTTGTTTTGAATTATTTTACGTTTTTTTTAGTTTTTTCATTTTCATTTTAATTAAATTGTTATATTTTAATTAATTATTTATTTATATAAATTTTTAAATTAATTATATTTATTTTGAATGAAATAATTTAGTTTGTAAATATTTAATATTTATAATATTTTTTTTTAATTTTATAGAATTTATAGTTTTGTTTTGTAATAATATATTAATGAATTAATTAAATTGATTATATATTTTTTTGAATTATTTAATGTTGTGTTTTACTAATTTATGTTGTTTTTTTGTTAATACGTTTTAGCAAAATGTACCAAGTTTTAGGTTAAAAAAATTCTTATTAAAAAAAATATCTTTTAATCAAAGATATTTTAATAATTTTAAAATTTAATTTAAAATAAAAAATAAAGGTTGTTATTTATCATTGCCAAGTATATTAGTAATTTAATTTAAAATAAAAAAATAAAAAATAGTTACAACTAATATACCTGACATTAATCATAAATGATAAATAATTGTCTTTTATTTTCTTATTTTAAATTAAATTTTAAAATTATTAAAATATTTTTATGTAAAACTTTTGTTTTAATAGGAATTTTATTTTATCGTAAAATTTGGTATATTCTGCCAAAAATGTATCAATTAAAGAAAAGCTTATGTAAATTCGAAAACTCCTTTTATTTGTGTTATTGTGTTTTATTTTTTATAATTTTAAGATATTTTGTTACTCTTTTTTTTTTTCAGATATTAGTTTTCATATTTATATAAATTTTTTAATTAATTAAATTTTTTAATTAAAATTAATTGTTTGTCATTATTTAAAGGGTTAAATATGTTTTTAGTTCCTATGCCGATTTTGGTTTTAGTCCCTCTTTCAAACAAACTAAGGTACAGTTTAGTCCTTCAACTTTAGAAAACTCTGGCTCACTCAACATTGAAGCAAAAATGTGTCAAACAGTGTAAACAATCCAAATACTATTCTTGAAACAACAAATAAAGTTAAAAAAGTTTGGTAAAAAGGACTAAAACCAGAATTGTCTAAAATTCACTAAATTATACCTTAGTTTAAAAGAAGGACTAAAACCAAAATCGTCCCAAAATATGGAACTAAAAACATATTTAACCCTTATTTAAAACTAATTGTTTGAAATAGGTGCAAAACACTCAAGAAAGATGTCAAATGGGGTGGAGGTACTTTGTTGAATGCTTCATTCACATAATTTCTCAACAAACAAATTTTAATCTAGAACCACCTCATTAATTATAGAGGATATTTATAGAAATTGGAGATGAAAGATTAAAAAAGTTGGAGGTCCTGAAACACCCTTCCCATATCTGGAATTAGTAAAGCCCAGATTTTAAAAAGCCCAGATTTTGAAAAGCCCAGATTTTAAAAAGTCCTTTGAGTTTTGGGGGGTTTCATGAGCAGATGCGTTAAGGTTTTAGTGTTGTAGAACCCTATCGGTGGAGGAGTGTGTTGATCGAAAGTTAACCCTAAAATTTTTCCGACAACGAAATGGCATCGACCGCCGGCGCCGCTGCCAGATCGATACTCCGATCATGTTCCGGTCGTCGCGCTGCGTTCCGTCTCGGCTCGGAAGCTAAAACTGGTCGCTCTCGGTTCGGCGTTGCTTCCAATAAACCTCTCTCCCAATCAACACTGAGGTAATTTATCTGCTTATTGAATTTAGTATTACATCAGTTGAGTTACTTGTTTAACTGTTGTGAATTTAGTATATGCAGGAACTTTTCTATTTTTTTTTTTTACTTGAAATCGCGGTGGAAATATTTTAACAAGATATGTTAAGTTTATTTAAGGATTCGAGTTTGTAATACAATACATTTTAGACTATTTTCAGGCTATGTAGTGTTGTCTGGATTTACTTTTGTGCGTATCAGTGATGAATTTATTGTTATTTGGTTTGATATGTTAATGCTGGAAATGAAATAATGGATCGATGTGATTTTGTGGGAGAAGGTGTCCCGTTGAATTGAGCTTTTGTGTGGAATCCATGCTGCCGTACCACATGGCAACTGCTTCCGCTTTGATGACTTCAATGCTCTCTGTGTCTCGTCGCAGCTACGGTTGGCTTCCTGAAGGTATAGTCTCTGCTTCTATTCCATTGTAATGAATCATTTTGGAATGAAAGATTAAGTTTATTTGCATTTGTTTACTTAATGGTATTGGTAAGTGGAAATGTTTTTGAAGATTTCTGTCTGCAGCATTATATGATCTTTTTAGAATTCTTAATGTTCAAAACTATTTTCTTTTTCTCCTGTCGGTTGGCTTTGACATGAGAGTTTACCAAGTGTTCTTGTTAGAGGAGAGGGGGGACGTTGAAGATTTTTTGCAGCTCATGTTGAGAAAAAATAATTGGGACTACGGAGAGTATTGTTATGTGCTCCCACACTTTGGGTCGCCTAATCTATGATCATTTTAATTGCCTGACAGTTGGATTTTACTTTTGAATTAGGTAGCTAAACATCTGTAGGATTCCTTGTGTTCTTTCTTCAATTTATTTACGGGTAAGTTAGTGTTTCTTTTCAGTTTTTGGGTTAAAAAAAAGGTAGTTTTGTTTATGTGTAATGCTTTGAAAAAACGTATGGCATATAATTCTTCATATTAATAGAAAAAGGCGGTCCATCTACATGATGTTTGATCTTATCATTATGTAAATATTAGTCCTGTGTAATTAAGATTGATGGAAAAGTTATAACCTGAATCTTCTACTTTCCCCACTGCAACTAAATCTTTTAGTGAAGCCGTACGTACTCCTTTTGTTTGTAGGCCAAGAGAAGACTATTTGAAGATCAAGAAGCAAAGTTGGGATGACATGGATCTCTTTTGATGTTGAGCTTTAAACCAAAAAAAAAAAATCTTATTAGGAAGAACTGCTAGATTTCTGTCCCCCAAAAAAAAAGCTTGTTGCCCTTGGATTCTTTAAAGTTGACATGATGAATGTCATGAAGCTGGATTTTTAGTTTACTCTGTGTTCTAGAAAATAATATTTGTCTCCTATTTGTGAATCATATTGTTCAAAGTTCATGCATATTGAGTAGAATTGCCTGGTTGGCATAATTTTTGGTAGGTTCCAAGTTTATATAAAACTATATTAGCATTTTCATACATAAAAAGAATAAGATAAATACCATTCAACTTTTTTTGTGAGGGTTTCTTTAGAATATAGATTGTTTTAGGTACCTTTTACCTTTAATTGTTTGAAATATTATATACTGTTTCTTTTGCGGGATCTGCTGCTGAAATTTTGTCATTGAAAACTATAATCTGTGCAATTTTATTTCACATCATACTTTAAAGCGTCAATTGATAGTGGAGGTGCATACTGATCTCTTCTGTTTAATCAGATTGCAATGATGATGTGTGATAAATGTTCTGAAGATTGAAGCAATCTTTTATGTACAAATCTGGTTCGTGAGACTGTTTTGACTGAGCCTTTGGAGGGACACAATTTGAGTCCCAAAGGCTGAAAGGAACTTTAAAAACCTAGATAACCTTCACTTCTGTTCTTTCTGGTTCAGATGTAGGAAAGGCTGCCATTTTATTCACTTGGATGTTGAGTCTAAAGGCAAATAAGTTGATATTGTATTGGTACATGTTGGATTAAGTTTTGTCGTGTTTGTCTTCATTGTTTGAAAATTTCTTATTGAATCAACTAATACCGAATTGCAGTATGAGGGGAAAGTTCTATATGTCCGTACTTCGCTTGTGACATGCATGCTTTCTGTCTATCAGTTACATATCATGCCTAATAAAATATAATGTGCCTATAGACTTTACTCAATTTTGGACTTATATTAAAGGTTGTTTACTATTTTGTCGTCTTGTGTATTATCCCTATGTACTTAGAAGTGGTCGGTGATGTTTTGTTTTCTCATTTACTTCATATTTTTTAACTTTCAGAAGGAGAGGGGTCATGATGTGATAACCACAGAATGCAATACAGATTATGCTCAAAATTTACATTTGTACGTGTCAAAGTTGGACTGTTTTTGTAGTCACCAAAGAATTTTTGCGTTGGATGCTTGAACTTCCATCTGTAGCTTCATTCTTTTTCTTTAGAAGTTCTCATTGTGTTGCATACCAATGTTATCAAAGCAAATTCGTCTTTGGGCTCGCAAATTCCCAAAATTCACGCTGCATTTTTGCTTGCAAGTCTATCGATTTACCTTCACAAGTTGAAATTATAATGTTAAAGTTGGATAGAAAATTAAATTAAAATTAACAGGTTGGGAAATTTAAATTCAGCATTTAATAAAGGAGTAAAAGTAATATACATAGTTTTACGACTATTTAGGTGAATTTTGTGAACCGGAAGTAGTACTTCCCGTAAGTTCAGCTTTGAAACTAAACTATAACTAAAGAACTCAAGTACTATGCTAATTTAGCTTTGAAAATAAATGTAATTAAGCAGCTGATCAGTTTATTGTTAGACCATTGATCTGATTCGGTTTTGAATTTGAATCATAGACCAATTCGGCAGAAACATTGGTCTTTGACAATTAAGGTGTCAAATTTAATTTTAAGATATCATATACTACCTATATGTTCTCTATTTAGCAAAGGTAATGAAACGAATCCTTATGCATACTCTACCTCTAAAACATTCAAAGAAATCATTTCCGAATTCAACGTCAAAAACCAAAATGGCATTTCAATCAATATAGTATCCATTGCTTAACACAAAAAGGTTTGACGGAACCGTACGGGTAACAAAGGGATTAGAAATAATGCCAATGCAAATCTTTTGTTAAAAGAAAACGGGATACATTATTAACTTGGAGAAACAAATATATTTACTTTTGCATTTAAGCATAAGCATTATCACTTTTCAAAACTGACCTGAAATATAATTCCTTGAATTCACCACAGCAATCTTAAGACTAAATAAGCAAGACTGTACCATAAGAAAACTGCAACGCAGTCAATTGTTCAATGATCAAAGTAAAAATTAAAACCTTTGGTAAACCCAAAGATTCACCCTGAAGATAAAATCACTCTTCAACAACATTAACTAATTCATATTCAACTAAAGAAAGATTGTTATCCTCTTTAACTTCAAAATTTGCAGGTTCCGTGGCTTCAATACGCCCCCATCTATCAACCGCAAGCCTCATAGATCCCTTGAACATGTCAATCTTTGCATTACGCAGAGTTAAAGTAGCACCAGCATTCATGAGGTCCACTGCAGAAAAGTAAATGCATTAATAATCATATAAGCAAGAATAACAACATTTACGCATGTAGCAAAGACTAATGATGTTCGAACAGAATATACATGTAAAAACATTTTCGTGGGAAAGAAAAGATAATGAGTACTACTACAAAGCAAACATTATCGATGTGTTTGGATTTCACTTAAAAACCCTCAAACTATGTTCAACTAGTTACATCACAAAGTAACTTCCAACAAGATCAAAGATAAACAACTTAACCTAACAAAAAGTATTAAAAAATGGTAAACGACACCAAACACAGCGATAAAGTTGAGATTTTTTGGGCAACTGCAATGCAACCAAGATTGGGCGCATTATTCCATAATACATGGATGCACGAATACCATTGATATCTTTTAATGCACAACCCACACAGACAGGGAAACAGGATTCCATATTCCAACTTGAGATACCACCTCAAACCACACCAAATCAACGAGTTTCAAATTAATCCAATTAAAGCGACACTGAACATGAAAAATTTTGTACTGTCACTACAGTGACAATTTTATTGTTCACCCCAAATAATAAAAAAAAAGTTTTAAACACGGGCATGATTACTCACACGTAGAACGGAGAAAAGCATTATTAAAACCCTAAATCTTCACGCCCCAAATGCTTGGAATTGAAAGGACACAGTACTGTAAAAAAGTCAACAACTTTAAAGCATTGCCTTCAACTCTTTAAATTCAACACATCAAACACACTGAAATTCAAACATCCATCACCACAAAACGCAACGGTTTGCAGAGGACACAAAAAACAAACACCATCTTACAAATCCAAACATAACCGTACCCTGTTCGTTGCGAGCAGTAAAGATTATGGTTCCGGTTTCGTCGCCAACGAGGCACTCGGCGATGCGCGACGGTCGCGCAGTTAGCACCGATGATCGACCGCCGCGGTTGCTCACCGTCTTCACCGGCTTAGAGCTCACCACCTTCACCGTCAGCGTGTGGCCGTTGGTGCCAGGTTTTAGTTGATCCACCTTCACAAACACTGGTTTTCGTTTCGTCATTGTTGTCGCCATGGATTCTTAGTTCGTTTTCCTTCTTTTGCGTGAGAGAGAAGAGAACCAATCCAAAGCAATTCCAAGTTAAACCCTAACTCCAGTTACTCTCTGCGTTTGATTTCAGATTTGGGGATTTAATAAGGGTTGGGCCTATGAAGCCTTCATTATGGGCTGGGTTAGCCCATGTGGGGGGCCGAAAAATGCTTTAAAATTCCAACCAAAAATAAAAAATAATATATTTGGTTAAAGTTCTCTTGACGCAATATTTGGAAAATGAAACATTTCACTTTTTATGAAATTATACATATTTTTTAATTTTCTTTAAAGAACAATACCATTTTCTTTATTTTATATTAAAATCGATTGAAATGATTATTCATTAAGACTTTGATCAAAGTGAGTTAGGTGATTTACGATGATTAATTAAAGTATCACCATTAGATTTATTAATTTAGTATCGAATAATATGGATGAATGCATCTGTAGTACTGCTTTATGCAGCATACTAAAAAAACTCTCCCCTATTCAATATCATTCCACCCATTTTAATCTTCTACATAGGTTGGTTAATATTAAGCCTAAAAGATTAAGAAATTAATTTCTATATTTACCACCAAAGTATTAGTGTTTCTAATCTTCTGTGACTTTTTTTTTTTTTTTGAGAGGGAATGTTAAAAAAAGTGAGGGAAATGGAAAAAAAAGGTATTGTAATCTTTTAAGGTAACCAACCTCTTCAAAAAGAAATAAAAACTCCTGCTATTGTTGGCTTTAAGATAATTGATCAGAATCACTTTACATAATATTTATTAGAGGAGGTTTTTAATAACCTCCTCAAAATAATTCCTGCTAAATATAACTTTTTTGTAGTGTTCCTTATATAATCACGAAAGATTAATATCAATGGTCAGTTTTTTCACCTGAAGGCCCCTTACCTTTATTTGTATGTCGAGAATGAATGAAGGTTCAGGCAGAATGATGAAGAAGGACTAACTTATACCTGCTTTTAATGAAAGCTGCAAAAAAACATATAAAGTTTTTCAATAAAAAAGTAGAGAAAAAGAAAGTATGAAAGAAATGTTAAGAATAATCGATGAAGAATCTATAAATAAGTTAACAATATGATTGTTTAAACTTTTACAACGAATTTATTATAATTAAATGTTTAGATAATGAACTAATTCAAGTATCGAAGTATACTTAGTAGATACACTCGATTGATTGGTGTGCACAAGCAACAAGAAAAAAAAGTTGATGAAACAATATGTATTTTAGATTATATAACAGTGGCCAGCACAATACGAGAAAAATGTTTTTTTTATAGAGTTTTCTATATGAAGTAATGAAAAAAAATGACAAAGCCACTAAGGAGCAATCCTGAAGTAGAGAATGACATAGCTATGAGATGAGACTGACAAAGCGGAGAAGTTTTTATAAGAAGAAGAATTATTAGGAAGAGGAATCATACTCATATCATGTCCTCTCTCCCTGGTTGAAAATCTTTTAAAACTACATTTTTTTATTCGATGTCTCGTGTTTTTTCTTCTTTTTTTAATTTCCTGATCATTCTTCACGTGTCTCTTACCCATCTTTGCGTGTCTCTTCCCCATAACCAACTTTCTCACGTTTTTCTTTGTTATAGTTAAGGAGTGAGAAAGATTGTTTGAATACTCAACTCAAACAATACATTATGGCGCCTACCATGAGCCCGACCAAAATCTTTTAAGTTTACATGGTGACCATGAGAAATATAGTTAGCAACCAAGTCAATAATCAAATGGACTGAATCAAGATTATGAGAATAATGCAACAACATATGGATGAGATGTAAAGAAAATATGAAAAAGAGCTAAAGACGCTAGGAGAAGGAGGTTATTTGGCAAAAGAAGGATGACAAAGGCCTTGTGTTGTTCACTCCAACCTTCCTCGAACCAACCAAGCAACCCCGAGAGGAGTCGGACTGAACGATCCAACCTAGTAGTTTCACTATAAGCAAGGACCATCATCATTTCGTTGCAACGATCAACACGATTGATCTGTTGTCATCCGTTGCCAAAATCGCAAAAACCATGCTACCTAATAATTAGACAATACTAATGTTCGACAAGTGTGATAAGTCTATAAACTCGAACGAGCAAATTTAGATCTTCATGAACCAGATGACATTGTACGCCACAAGTGATGCCATATGGTATCAAATTTTTTCTACCTTGTTGAAGAGAAAAGCCTTAGCTTGGTTTTCTACATTGTCGACCAACTCTATCAACTGCTTTGCAACCATTCGAGCGAAGTTCAGGACTCAGTTTGTTCCGAGCCGGTTGCATCCACTAACGTCAATCGCCCTCATGAACGTCATGTAGGTGAATGATGAATATCTTTGAGCCTTCATGGAGAGGTTTGGAAAAGTGTCTTTGCGCATATGAAACTTAATGAGGTAAAGATGTAAAACATATAACAGATTCATACTGAAGATTCAATAAATCTAAATATATCAAACAAGCACATTTAATCATATTCAGATTTACAAGAATAAAAGCGGAAGCAGAAAGACCAACCTCCAGCCATTGTTGTATGCTTGCCTAACTTCTGGTTTCTGAACCCTTGCTTTTAAAACACGATGGTGATGTATATGAAGTAAAGAGTAGGCTCGGTGACCTGATGCGAAATTTTCTATATTTTTTAGTCTGTAGTACTCCAAAAACCATCACAGAGTATTTTTTTTATAACGTTAGAAGAGATTGTTACGGGAATCATGGGCACACCCACACACATTTGAAAACAGTTTTTATTTAAAATGGGCCACTTTCAGAATATTAACTACCTTTATAATATTAACTGAAAAAGAAATAAAATAAATGGGAAAAGATATAATATTAAATAATATAATATTAAAATGTAACCTCTTTTTTGTATAAGGCTAACATTCTCCCACTTGGTCCATTTTATTCAACCATCAAACGTAATAAGAGACCAAATATATGAATCATGGTGANAGTTCCTCTAATAATGAGTATTATCTCCCATGTATTACGATGTATTTAGTCTCACATCACAANCTCTTAACTTTAATGAATAAACCATATGTCTATTCTAGGTCACAATTAAATGAGTTTTCTCAAAGTAATTAATTATGTGCACAAATAATTGAGAAAACATTAAACTGAATAAGAGTTTTATCAAAATGAAAGTACTTACAATGATTGTCACATCATGGAACCAAGTCCCATTCGCGTTACATGATCCTTAAAATTCTTTGGTGGCATGCCTTTAGTTAAAGGATCAACAATCATTAACTCAGTGCTAACGTGCTCAATGACCACTTTCTTTTCTTTAACATGTTCTCTTATGGCTAGATATTTAATATCGATGTGCGTACTTCGACTTCTACTTTTATTATTCTTAGCCATGAAAACAGCAGCAGAGTTATCACAATACAACTTCAGTGACCTAGCAATTGAGTCCACAACTCTAAGCCCAGATATAAAACTCTTAAACCATACACCATGTGAAGAAGCCTCAAAACAAGAAACGAACTCAGCTTCCATAGTAAAGTAGCAGTCAAGGTCTGCTTTTTGCTACTCCAAGATATAGGCTCCATTAGCTAACATAAAGATGTAACCAAACGTTGATTTTCGTGAATCAACGCAGCCAGCATAGTCTGAATCGGAGTAGCCAATCACTTCTAAATTATCAGTTCGTCTATACATGAGCGTGAAATCATTTGTTCCTTGAAGATATCTCATTACTTTCTTTGCATCTTTCCAGTGGTCAACACCTGGATTACTCTGATATCTTACTTAAACTCCAACTACAAATGCAATGTCAGGTCTAGTACAAACTTGAGCATACATAAGACTTCCGACAGCTGAAGCATATGGAATATTTTTCTTTTGTTCCCACTCAAGATCATTTTTCGGGCATTGATTTAATTCAAGTTTGTCACCCTTTACGATGGGAGCTACACTTGGTGAACAATTCTTCATATTAAACCTCTCTAAAACTTTGTTGATATAGGTCTCTTGAGACAAACCCAAAATGCCTCGAGATTTTTCCCTATGGATCTTATGCCAATGACATAAGATGCCTCTCCCATATCCTTCATCTCAAAGTTCTTTGAGAGAAATTGTTTCACTTCATATAGCAAACCATTATCGTTGGTTGCAAGCAAAATGTCATCCACATATAAAACAAGGAAACAAATCTTACTCCCACTAACCTTTTGGTATATACATTGATCCATGACGTTTTCTTCAAAACCGAATGAAGTGATAACATCATCAAATTTTAGATACCATTGGCGGGAAACTTGTTTTAATCCATAGATGGATTTATTAAGCTTACATACCAAGTGCTCACTGTCTTTAGAAGAGAATCCTTCAGGTTATTTCATGTAAACCTCTTCCTCTAGATCACCATTAGGGAATGCTGTTTTCACATCCATTTGATGTAACTCAAAGTCAAAATGAGCTACTAATGCCATAATTACTCGGAAGGAATCTTTCTTAGATACAGGAGAAAATGTCTCTGTGTAGTCAATTCCTTCTCTTTGAGTGAATCCTTTGGCAACAAGTCTTGCCTTATGTCTCTCAATGTTGCCTTTTGAGTCCTTGGTTTTGAAGACCCATCTACATCCAATGGATTTTACACCATTAGGCAACTGAACGAGATCCCAGACTTTGTTGGATGCCATAGAATCCATCTCGTCTTTCATAACTGTTAGCAAAATGATGAAGATGAAGTTTTGATGATGCCCAAATCAAGTCAAGATTTATCAAGATTCATGAAGATCCTTTGAAGACTTATTTTTGTTATGAAAAACTTTTGTAATAATTGTAGTTTAATTGTTTAGGACTTAGATTTGTAGTAGGTTT
>NW_014543269.1:1083195-1084950 GCF_000741045.1 Vigna radiata var. radiata | reverse complement strand
ATAAGCGACTGGACGTAGGATTGGTAAGATCCGAACCAGTATAAAAATCATCTGTGCAAATTTCTCTCAACCTTACTCTTTTATTTATATTTATTATTTGCGTAGTAAGTGAAATTGAGATGAAATTAAAAGGCACACGTTTGAATTAAAAACCCTCTTGGTTTGTTATTCCACGCTGACAATTCCGCTGCAGCCGATTCTAACAATAACATCATACCATAGGTTTGATTCTTTAGAANTCATGGCTTGTGAAAACGTTTTAGGATCATTTTTGGCTCCAATGTTGTAATCCAATTCTTGTAAATACACTTCATAATCACTAGAAACTGCTGGTCTTCTGATTCTAGTAGATCTTCTTAATGTTGTCTCAACATCTTGATGAGGAGTTTGTTGTTCAATTGGTTGTTCAACATTTACTTGTTGCTCCTCGTCAACAACTTGATCTATATTATCATTTTCAGCAATTTGTGGAACTTCAATTATTGGTTGTTCAATACGCTTTTGAACTGGAGGAGCGTGAATGACTACCAATCTTTCATTTGATTTAGAGGTTTGAGCTTCATAGTGATCTTTTTCAAGATCAACGTCTTGACTTATATCACTCCCACTAATCAAATCATTTTCAAGAAGCTTTGCATTTCTTGATTCCACAATCCTAGTATTATGAGTTGGACAATAGAATTTATACCCTTTGGACTTTTCAGCATATCCAATGAAATACCCACCAATAGTCCTTGGGTCTAGTTTCTTCTCTTGTGGATTATAAATTCTTACTTCAGACGGACATCCCCAAACGCGTACATGTCGTAAACTAGGTTTCGAACCTTTGAATAACTCAAAAGGTGTTTTTAAAACAGCCTTAGTTGGGACCCGATTTACTATATACACAGCCGTCTTAAGTGCTTCAGTCCACAAGAACTGAGGAAGTTTTGAATTACTCCTCATACTTCTCACCATATCCATCAAGGTTCGATTTCTTATTTCTGCTACACCATTCTGATCTGGAGAGCCAGGCATGGTATATTGGGCAACAATCCCATGTTCTTGAAGAAATCTAGCAAACAGACCAGGTGTTTGTCCATTCTCCGTGTATCTACCGTAGTACTGTCCACCTCTGTCTGATCTCACAATCTTAATTTTCTTTCCACATTGTAACTCTACTTCAACCTTAAAAACTTTAAAGGCATCTAAGGCTTCATCCTTAGAACAAAGTAAGTATAGATACATGTATCGTGAGTAATCATCTATAAAGGTGATAAAGTATTTTGGACTACTTGCATCCATATCCGGACCACAAATATCTGTATGAATAATTTCTAGTAAATTTGAACTTCTCTTAGCACCTCTTTTAGACTTGTTAGTTTGCTTTCCCTTTATGCAATCCACGTAAGTCTCAAAATCAGTAAAATCCAAAGTACTAAGTACTCCTTCATTTACTAATCCCTTAATTCTCTCAATGCAGATATGTCCCAATCTTCGGTGCCATAAAACAGAAGAATCCTCATTCATTAACACATCTTTTTAACCCAGCGGAAACATGCATAGAACTATAAGCAGCGTTATTTGCAATTTAATAAAGTAAAGACCATCGCATAATTCCCCAAAGCCAATAACTTTGGATTTATTCAATAAAGTAAAACCAGAATCCGTAAAATTAAAGGAAAAACCCAAAGGTGCAAGTTGTGAAATAGAAATTAAATTCTTGCTAAAACTAGGAACATAAAAGGTCTTTTCTAAACATAAAACAAAACCACT
>NW_014543269.1:1068328-1075485 GCF_000741045.1 Vigna radiata var. radiata | reverse complement strand
TTGTGAATAATCTAGAAAGGTCTTGCATTTGATTGAGAATGTACTTTGATTATCTGCATGATCGCCCTCAAATTAATTAAGAATGTACTTTAATTAATTTGAAACTTAAACAATAATCAATTGAACAATGATCTGTGAATAACCGATGACGAATCTATTTTGGAAAAGCAGTGGAATAACCTATTTCTTTATAATTGTTTTTAGGTTTCCTCTTTATTTTACAACATTCTTTAAATATTCTCAGTTTTTAATCATTACTCATAAGCATTGCATGGCATTCATAAGAGTCAGATATTCGAAAACAATTCCGTGTTCGTTGGGAGACGACTTAGGGTTACTTTAGCCCTATCTACTTTCTTGAATACTACAAGGCAATACTGAAGTTGCCTTGAAAAGTAGTATTAATTTGATAGCTTCAACGACAGCTTATCAAAGGCCCATTTTAATATGGTATCAGAGCAAGGTTTAGTACCTGCTCTGCTTCCGTTGTCGCTGCTACTGATTCTTGGGACTTTCTTGGGTCGGTTTTTGCCTTCTTTCTTTTCCATGGATCAGATGGATCAAAGAGAGATTTTCCAAAGGAGATTATTTCAAAATTTCTGATTTGTTACCAGACATACACTCCATCAAGCAAGGAGAAAGGGGGGTGAGTCAGTTTTTCACTGATCTGAAGATCCTATGGGAAGAACTTGAATCTTTGAGACCTATACCAAGCTGCACATGTGAAACCCCTTGCAGCTGTGATCTATCAAAAATTACCTTGAAATAGAGAGAAGCCGAACATGTGATATGCTTTCTGAAGGGATTAAATGACTGCTACAACATTGTCAAGACTCAGATACTTCTAATGGATCCCCTTCCTAACATCAATCGTGTTTTCTCTCTTATCATGCAACAAGAGAGACAAGAAAAGCAAGGTCCTGCAGAGACCAAAATCTTAGCTAATACTGCTGATCGAAACAGCCAATGGAAACAAGATCAAAATTGGAAAAGTCAGGGACGTGGCACTGGAACTCGTGGTCAAGGAAGAGGAAGGGGGAGGAATCCTAACTATGGAAAACAGTGTTCATATTGTAATAAGATGAATCACACTGTTGATGAGTGCTACTCCAAGCACGGATACCCACCTTGGTACAAGAAAGAAGAGAAAAGAGGAGATTGGAATTCTGTCAACGCTTGTCAGAATAACACAGAGTCTGAAGGTGTTCAAAAGACTCAACCAGTTCATAGCAGCAAGATTCTCAACTCTCTCACATCAGAACAGATGCAAAAACTAATCAAAATGCTTGACAATACTGAGGAACCCACTCACAAGATTAATCAAATTCAGAGAAACGAAATTGGAAACAAGCAAGGTATTCTTTCCTGGATCATTGACACAGGAGCTACAGATCATGTTACACATGATAAAAATAATTTTGTTACTTTCTATAAAATAAAACCCATTTCTGTCAAGTTACCAAACAACACTGCACTAACTGCAGAGCATGCAGGAACAATGCAATTTTTTGAAAAATTTGTTATTTTTAATGTTCTCTACATCCCAGATTTTAGTTTCAATTTAATATATGTTTAATGTCTTACCAAAGATTTGGATTGCAGTCTAATCTTTTCATCTAAGAATTTCCAGATAAGGGAGAATTGTACATTGAAGATGATTGGATGTGCTAACTCTTGGAATGGGCTCTACTATCTACAAGATTTTCCTAAACCTGATCAAAGATACTTTTCAAAGGCTGCTTTCTCTTTTAAGAATGTTAATGTGAATCTGTGGCATCATAGATTAGGCCATCCAGGGAACAAAGTTGTAAAACAAATATGTGAAAAATTTCCTTATATCAAATTAGATGCTGACATTGTTTGTGACACTTGCCATTATGCCAAACAACACAAATTGTCCTTTCCTAAAAGTGTTTCTATTACATCTGAATGCTTTGAGATTATACACTGTGATATATGGGGTCCTCTTAGCACTATCTCTGTTCATGGACACAAGTATTTTCTTACTATAGTAGATGACTATAGTAGACACACGTGGGTTTTCCTAATGAATAACAAAGGACAGACAAGAGAATTGTTGCAAAAATTTATCATTAAGGTTAAAAATCAATTCAATAAAATGGTCAAGACTATTAGATCTGACAGTGGACCCGAATTTAACTGTAAAAATTTTTATGACATACATGGGATTAATCATCAAAAGAGTTGTATTGAAACTCCTGAACAAAATTCTGTTGTTGAAAGAAAGCATCAACATATCTTAAATGTGACTCGTAGTCTCCTTTTTCAATCTAGTATTCCTAATGCTTATTGGTCATATGCTATTGGACATGCTATCTACCTAATAAATAGGCTTCCCTCTCCTATACTATGTAACAAGACCCCTTATGAAATTCTTTATAATCTGCCTCCTACTTATCTTAATCTTAAAACATTTGGATGTTTGTGTTTTGCCTCTACTCTTGAGAATTACAGAAATAAATTGGATCCTAGGGCTAGAAAAGGAGTTTTTCTAGGATATAAGAGTGGTGTTAAAGGATACATTGTGTTAGATATAAATACCAAACAGCTTCTTATAAATAGAAATGTTATATTCCATGAGGATTTCTTTCCTTACAAAAATTTGCAAGACAGCAAAGAGGAGGATGACACAGGAAAAGACAAAGCTGAAACTATCAATGACCTTCTAAAGGGTCATTACTTTACTAACAATGACAGATACAACCAGCTTAATGAATCTGATTAGGAAGAAGAACAACAAACTTTAGATGACAGAAACAACAGGAACAACATAGAAGAAAACCAAGAACATCATGGGCAAAGGAGGTCAAACAGGCATAGGAAGACTCCTGCATATCTAAAAGACTATGAACATCAGGTTAACCATTCCTTGTCTTTGAAAAATAATTTCAAAACACCATATCCTATTTCTGATTAATTGTGTTGTGATAATCTATCAGAGAAACATCTAAGGTACACCATGGTTGTTGCTGCTAGTAAGGAGCCTCAATCTTATAATGAGGCAAAAGGCATCAACGAGTGGGTTGAAGCTATGCAGAAAGAGATCAAAGCCCTACAAGACAATGACAGATGGATTTTGACTCAGTTGCCCCTGGAAAGAATCCCATAGGATGTAAATGGGTATATAAAACCAAATACAGGGTTGATGGCAGCATTGAAAGGCACAAAGCCAAACTTGTGGCAAAAGGTTATACCCAGCAGGAAGGAATAGATTTATCTTGACACATTTTCTCCTGTGGCAAAGCTCACTACTGTCAAACTTCTTATTTCCCTTGCAACATCAAATAAATGGTTTCTACATCAACTTGATGTTGATAACGCTTTTCTACATGGGGAACTTAATGAAGAGGTGTATATGCAACCACCTCCAGGTCTGATTGTCCACAAAGAAGGACAGGTTTGCAAACTGACCAAGTCTTTATATGGCTTAAAACAAGCCAGTAGACAATGGTTTGAAAAACTATCTTCTTATCTACTTTCTGTTAAATATAATCAGTCAAAATCTGACCATTCATTGTTCATTAAAAGAACAAGCACAAGCTTTACTGCTTTATTAGTATATGTGGATGATATTGTATTAGCAGGAAACTCTATGGAGGAAATAAACTGTATAAAGGGACTTTTACATAAGAAATTTCGAATCAAGAATCTCGGAGAGCTCAAATACTTTTTGGGATTGGAAGTTGCCAGGTCCAAAAAGGGTATACATTTATGTCAGAGAAAGTATGCTTTAGACATACTTGAGGAAACAGGAATGCAGGGGTGCAAGCCTTCTTCCACTCCTTTCCTAAGAGACACCAACCCTCTATACAGAACAGATGACTACCTGGATGACCCAGGTCCATACAGAAGAATGATAAGGAAGTTGTTATACCTCACAAATACTAGACCAGACTTGTGTTTTTCAATTAATCTTCTTAGCCAATTCATGAAATCACCTACTACTCATCATTATAAAGTTATCCAACATATGCTTAGATATATTAAGTCTACACCATCTGATGGACTATTTTTTGCTGCAGATTCTGCTATGCATTTGAAGGCCTTCAGTGACTCTGACTGGGCTACGTGTCCTAGCACAAGAAGATCTACTACTGGATTTTGTGTTTTCCTTGGGTCATCTCTCATCTCTTGGAAATCTAAGAAGCAGGGAACTATTTCCAGGTCCTCTACTGAAGCTGAATACCGTGCCCTTGCAGCCACTGTATGTGAAATACAGTGGCTCCGTTATCTCTTACAAGACCTTCAAATTGAAGAATCTGGGGTTCCTGTTCTATACTGTGACAACAAGTCAACGCGACATATTGCTCATAATCAGAGCTTCCATGAACGAACCAAGCACATAGAGCTTGATTGTCACGTGGTACGCGAGAAAATTCAAGTTGGGCTCCTATATCTCCTTTCAGTCTGATCCGATGAACAGTTAGCTGATGTCTTCACGAAGTTTCCACACCGTGTCAGATTCAGGACCATTTTACCCAAACTTGGACTGGTTAGTATACACCGTCCAGTTTGAGGGGAGGATGTTGAGAATCTTACGATTCTCCTCACTATCTTTAGGACAGTTTGTTTGTTTTGTGTTTGTCTTTCGCTTTTTTTCGTTTCCCCTTTGTAACTCTATATATAGAGTTTCCCTTCCCCCCTTTTTGTTTTAAGAGATGAAAATACATAATGTACTATGGCATTACTGAAATAAGAAAAGAAGTTATTTTTCTTACCTTTCTCATCATCACCATCATTTTTCCCTTCTGCATCTTCTTCATCGTCGCCGTGCACGACGGAGATCACCGGTGCTGATCGCTTTTCTCTTTCTATCTCCAGACAAAGCGCCTCGCTCTTTTCTCTCTCTTGGTTTGTCCCTTTTTCGAAGTCTGGCACGTACGCTGATGAGAAGCTTCTTTACTTGCATTCTTTGAGCCAAGAATGGATTGGGCCGAAGCCATTAGTGCACAGTGCAAGGCCCATTTTAATACATATAACATTAACATAAAAAGCATCCAATATAAAACGCAAATAATAAATAATATATAATTAAAAGCAAGTGTGCAGAAACGACAACTCTGGATAAAACCAGAATCGTACAACCTTGATTAAAACCAGAAGCAGAGTAGCATCGTACCTTTTAATCTCCAATGTGCGTATGTATGCAGCAGTTAAAGAAGAAAAATAAAAACTGAATATAATTTTCTGAAAGATGCCCAAATGAAACGCAAAAAGCAAATGTCGTTTTGTATCATCTTCAACCTTTCACAGAAAATTTCACAGAAAGCTTTCTTCTTTCTCTAGTTTTAAAACAATTGATAAAATTAAAAAACACAATACGTACATAGGAGTGAACCAGACAAGGCAGAGGATAAACATGCTCTGATACCAAATGTAAAACATATAACAGATTCATACTGAAGATTCAATAAATCTAAATATATCAAACAAACACATTTAATCATATTCAGATTTACAAGAATAAAAGCAGAAGCAGAAAGACCAACCTCTAGCCATTGTTGTATGCTTGCCTAACTTCTGGTTTCTTAATCCTTGCTCTTAAAACACGATGGTGATGTATATGAAGTAAAGAGTATGCTCAGTGACCTGATGTGAAATTTTCTATATTTTGTAGTCTGTAGTACTCCAAAAACCATCACAGAGTATTTTTTTTATAATGTTAGAAGAGATTGTTACGGGAATCATGGGCACACCAACATACGTTTGAAAACAGTTTTTATTTAAAATGGGCCACTTTCAGAATATTAACTGCCTTTATAATATTAACTGAAAAAGAAATAAAATAAAGGAGAAAAGATATAATATTAAATAATATAATATTAAAATGTAACACTTTTTCTGTATAAGGCTAACAAAAGAGTAATCCAGTTCATACAAGTGGAAGACATGAGAAACTTCCCCCAACAGATGTGTGCGAAAATGTCCAACCGAAAGAAGAAAGTGGCAAAAAAAGAAACAGTTCAAGAGAAAAGAGACCCGCTTACACCCCTCTCAATGTTCCATGGCCCAAAATATTGAAAGAGACCTTCAATGCCAATCTCTTGTCAGCACTGAAAAATAAACTAACCCTTCTAATATTGATGATAATAAGCATTGCCTCTACCATACTATCAATAAATATTGCATTAAGAGACAATACTAAAGAGTTTGTGCAAGTGGATCACCTAAAACAGTTTATCCAGAAAAAGTTTGCCTAGGCAAGGAGTCCTATTTTTTCAACTATCTCCTTTAACATTTCAAAATATGAAGTCTTAGGTTATCCATTCTATTTTCTCTACACCAAAATGATTAATGTGTTATTATTTCATAAAGAGAAACTTAAATCTGCAATTTATCTCTTCTTTATTGGTGAGACTTAGTTATGGTAAGGGGGGTCATGACACTCCAAGAATAACTATATATTAAAAAAATATGTTTTCAATTAACAACTATATGAAATAAATTTAATAACTTTTTCATATCATCTTTAAGTTTGTTTATTCTTTAAAGGTTTAATCATTCTAATAGTCCCTATTTTCGGTGATTTTTTTTCAATTAGGTCCCTCATTTTTTCTTTTTCTCAATTGGGTTCCTATTTTTGAAAAATTGAAGCAATTAGGTCATTGTCGTTAGTTCCGTACTAACACCGTTAAAAAGGGTGACACGTGTCAGCTCGTGATGTTTTTGAATTTTTTGAATTATTTTTATTTTTATTTTTAATTTTTTATTTATTTTTAAAAAAAATTGCCACGTGTCAAGTTGACATTGAGCCACGTGGCAATGACAATGTGAGGTGGCACTGATAGTGCCACGTGTCACTATCAGACCACGTGTCATTAGATTTGTCTCAATTTGGTCCCTATATTTTTAATTTGTCTCAATTTGGTCCCTGTATTCTTATTTTGTCTTAATTTAGTCCTATTTTTTTAAAAAACTAAAAAATTTTGTTTTTCTCCAAGTTCAAACAAAATTTTATGTTATAAATCTTTACGTAGAAATTTATACAAATTAATTTTTTATTAGAAAAATAAAAAAATTACAAACTAACATATGACACATTTTAATTTAGGCTTAATACCTCCCTTGGTCCTCGTATTTGTGTGAAAATCTCAGTTCGGTCCTCAAGTTTTGAACTGTCTCAATTGGGTCATAAT
>NW_014543269.1:1061326-1067693 GCF_000741045.1 Vigna radiata var. radiata | reverse complement strand
GCCGTTTGATATCAGTTAACGGTTAAGGTAAAATGTGTGCATTTTTACAAAAATTATGACCCAATTGAGACAGTTCAAAACTTGAGGACCGAACTAATATTTTCACACAAATACGAGGACCAAGGGAGGTATTAAGCCTTTTTATTTATATAGTAGTAAAGAAATCATTTAACCTAAATAATTTGAATGAGTAACCTATAAAAGTTAACATCTCAATAATAAATATTTTTGTGAAGGTAATCTACATAAGTATAGTCTCAATACTTCCTCAACAATTCATAAAAAGTTTCTAGAGTTAAATATTTCGATTTGAAATACATCATTACTAATAATTTGCTTAACAGAAACAAATTTGAAACAAAAATTTGGAAAATGTACATACCGTATTTTATTTGGGAAGGAACAAATTTTTTTAAATTTTTAAAAAATTAGGAATAAATTGAGACAAAATAAAAATACAAGGACCAAATTGGAACAAAATAAAAATACAGGGACCAAATTGAAACAAACGCAATGACAAGTGGTACTGTCAGTGACACATAGTGTCACCTCACACTGTCATTGCTACGTGGCACAATGTCAACTTGATAGGTGGCAAATTTTATTTTTAAAAGAAAAAAAATAAAAAATAAAAATAAAATAATTAAAAATATATTTAAAAAATTCAAAAAAAAATCACGAGCTGACACGTGTCACCCTTTTTAAGGTGTTAGTAGGGAACTAACGACAGTGATCTAATTGCTTCAATTTTTCAAAAATAGGGATCCAATTGAGAAAAAGAAAAAAATGAGGGACCTAATTGAAAAAAGTCACCGAAAGTAATAAATTAATTATTCATTTCTCCATCGTGGATAATTAAAAAAATCAATTTTTAATTTTGCCACTAAAAATTGTAAAGAATCCAATAGCGGCTAGTTAGTCAATTAATATTATTAGTAATATTATCTTTATAAAAAAATTTATGCTAATATTATACTTTTAAATTCTTGTTTTGAACACGACACTTTACATATTGATTACTGTATTTCATTAAGGTATTAGTCTCACATAATTCATTTAATGTATTTATAATACTGTCTTGGTCAAACCTATCAAATGTTCGTTTGGGCTCTGTAATAGTCGTAGTGGATATGTGCAGAAGAGTGTTGTTATCATGTTCGTTTTAGAAACATTTCTATAAATTTTGACAAAAATACGACATTTTCTTAAATTTTAATGTAAGAATATATATATTTATTTTAAATATTTTTATAACGTTTCTCGCATTTCTTAACAAAATAGATAGTCTTTTAAGTACGAAGGGTATCAAGCCATTGTGAGGAGTGTTATTAGCAAATTAAAGAATATAACGACGTAATACTCTCTATAAATACATTCATACATATATATATATATATATATATATATATATATATATAATGAAATAAATTAATAAATTAATGAAGAACAAATATAACATTATTATCATATTTAACTCTATTCAAGCTCCACCACTGCCTGCCTGAAAAGCATTTGATAATGTAAAATAAACACCGATTGGTGTGCACATTCAGTGAAAAAATATAGTGTTTGGCCAGAAACAATGAGTTTCTCACAATTGAATATAGTGTTTGGCCAGTCAATACTACATATTTTGAATTTTGGATGGAAACTTGAACTCTTGATTATGCATGTTGGACAAATAGGGGACAAAAACCTCGTATACACAACACAAATCAATAAGATGCTAGTTTTGGCACCCTTGTTCCCAAACCACTAATGCTTGCTGAGGTTCCTTTTCCTCTGTTTCTGGCATCACTGGTGCTTTCTGCTGTTCCTTCTCGCTTTCTTGTAGTGTAACCTGCTGCCTTAAGTATCTGAATAGTACCAGCAATATGAAAACTGCAAAGAAATAGTTATTTCACAAGAATCAACCAACCATCATCACAACTATAAAGGTTCATTTTGGTCTATCCGGACTAACAACTCTCTTACTAGGGACTTACTTGTGAAGATTCGAGTTTTGATAGAAGATAGATTCCAGAAGGCCATAATTACTGATGCCAACACTTTCTTCTTGTGAGTGCAAGCACTCCATGCATCCAACAACCATAATTTCAAGCACTCAGCTGCACAATCAAAGTTTCTACTATTAAGCACTAAAAACTGGACAGACATACCAAATTTCCTACAAGTAGGGGGAGTTATACCTCTCTTATTTATTTGAGCACTGTAGCAAGAATAGAGCTTCGGAACACTGAAACTGATAAAAAATCCTGTTCGTATGTATATGTAAAAACTTTCTCAGTTTAGTGGGATACTATAAGACAAGAAACTGTTGGTGGAAAAGTTTTCCTCACCAATGGCAAACAGCCTCCAAATAGTAATTAGGTGGCCGTACTCTGCTCCTAGTAGAAGGAAAGGAACTACCTGCAGCCACAAGAACACCGACCAGTTACTCAGGCAGTATAAATAATCATGGACCTGACATGTTAAGAACTCAATAAGAAAATTCCATCGAACTATTGTGGAAGAATGTCTTCAATCACTATGTTAATGCTTCTCAAGCTAGAATGATTCTCATGATCTCATCAGAGCAGGAACTTAAAACAGGGGATTCTTACATACATCAGAATCTGAGAGTGAGGTATTGTGGAGGTTTGTGGGAACAGTATATATCATATTTATATTTACATTCACATTCATACAGTGAAATCTGTTGACGCCAGTAGATTTAGCCCAATGTTGGGTTAAGCATGTAAATCTGTTTTGTGTGGGTTTCTTTCTTTCTCATGGCTTCTATTATTCTCAGCTCATAGTTCTTGAGCATTTGAATCATTTCACATAACACTTATTATCGACTTTCATAACAATTACTTTAATCTAAGGCCGTATCATATTAGCTGAAAGATTTTACAATTACATGGATGAATAACTAAATACTCAATATAAGAGAAGAAGAACTTGGATGATTACTTTGAGGGTCATGGATGGCTCTCCTGAGAACAGCGCCCTCATCTTTGAAATTGCAAAATTCAATGCAGGAAGAGTTAACTTTGCGAGACGCAAAATGTCATCTTCTTTCAGCTTGACTTCCCTCTTTTCCTCAACCATATTTCTGAAATACAAAACACCAGAATCACGAAAACAAGTTTGAAGCATAATAGCATCACCTATGAATTCATAAGTAAACATCGTACCCTTGACAAATCGAATTCGAGAAAAACGAAAAGCCCAAGAAGAGAATCCCAAATTGCGACAAGGCCGAGAAAAAGCTGAAAAATACAAAACATCACAGATATTCTTCTACGTGGGTGAAAACAAAAACAAGAAAACACATAAAGTGCCCTATCTAAATTTTGTCAAAAAACAAAGAGAAATTGAATTACTGACCTAAAGTTCAGTCCTTGAGTAAAGCAAGAAGACAAAAGACAAAGCGACCCAAACCCAAACCAAAACGTTGACTTTGACGCATCTTTCCACATGATCAAATCACTAACCATCTGCCCAACACGATCGAAATCACCGCCACTCTCTTCTTCACTTTCTGAAAACAAAAAAACAGGCACCCAGAAAAAATAATTAAGATCAAATATTGAGAAGTTAAAGAAGCTAAAAGAATAACACCAAAAAAATGCGTACTTGGAGATGAGGTTGAAGGTGGAACAGAGTTAGGTTTCTCTTTCTTAGTTCGCGCGGTTTGTCTTCTCTTCCTGGGTTGTTTTCCAACTTCTTCGATCAACCCTGAGTCCTTTTCTTCTCGTACCTCGTGCTCGAAGCGTCGCCTCGGTTTGCGAGGGTTCCTCGGGGAGCCAGCTTGGGGTTGCCGGGTTTTGCAGCGGCGGCGCAGTCCGGCGGAATCCGGAAACTCTGGCGGCGGCACGTCGGTGTGGGTGGCGGAGTTTGCAGGGGCCGAGGGGGATTTGGTGGGGGTTGAGAGGTGTTGTTGGGTGGGTTTGTCTTCAATTGGGAGAGAAGGGTTTGATTGAGGAGAAGAAGAATCCATGATTTGCAAAGGGTTATGTTGTGTTGTTTTTGTGAGAGAGGAAGAAGAAGAAGATTGTTCAGGGTTTTGTGAGGTTCTTCGCAGTGTTAGGTGATAATACTACAATGAATTCGAATGAAGACAATTTAGGTAGTAGCCGTTGGAAGATATCAGCTTTTTAAATTTTAATACAAAACCTACAATACATAATCATTTTCTATATATCATCCTATCACAAATCAAATCACAAATAAGTACGTATGATATTGTTTATTTTTAAAAATGTTGTAGAAAAATAGGTATAGTTATTATTCATAATTTAATAGCATTAAATAATTCAATTGTTATCATTTACTAATTTATTGTCCAAATCAAAGTTTTTAGTATTAATAAATGTTATTCATATATTGAATCTCTTAAAACAGTGATGATTTATCATTTAAAAATATAAAATATAAAAAAATTAGCTTTTTAATTTTTTATAATGTAAGTATTTTTAAATTTTAAGATGATAGTAAATTTGAATATTTTTAATTAAGTTTTATTAAAAGACATTGCTAATATTTATATCAACTAACATAATATGAATGATATATATGCGTCATTACTTACATGTTTGTATATATAAAATAAACAATGATTTGATGAAATTTTAAATCTCTTCTAAATATAAATATTTTTAATTGAATTATTATTAAAAAAATTCTATTCATTTCATTTAAAAAAATTGTGACTCATTTGTTCGTATTAGTCATCGCTTTTTCTTAATTGACAGTTTTATAATGTCTTTGTACTGCTAGTTTGTTATTCTTAAATTCAATATTACAAGTTTGTTTAAATATAACAAAAATAATTTAACTTCAACAAGTCTTTTGGTATCACCTTAATAAATGTTTTCTTTATATAATTAAAATTTATGATGAATAAATATATTTTATATAGAAAATATATATTATATTTACAACAAATACTTAATTATAATAGAATATTAATTTTAACTATTGAATTTCTTCAAAAAATATAGAAATTCAATTTAAAAGTAAATTCTGTTAATATTAATTTTTAAAAATTATTAGTATTATTATATTTATAACTGTTTTTTATATTTTATTTGTAACATCCAATTTAATATAATAGTATAAAACTATTAAATAATACATTTATAAATTGATAATGTAAAACGTATAGTTAAAGACATATATAATATTAATACAATCATCTAAAATAATAATCTAAAATAATAAATATATATATATATATATATATATATATATATATATATATATATATATATATATATATATATATATATATATATATATGAGTTTGCTAACTTGCGTACGCCTGTTTTTCAGTAAACAAAAATATCCCTATATATCATGAATTCTAAGTTTTAAGGTTAAAGGTATTTTAATAATTTTCATTCTCAAAAATAAAAAAAAAATAAAAAAAGAAACCCCAAACCCTTACCCATCTCTCATTCCTCTCAACCATTTCTTTTTCATCTCTTTCACTCCAACTTTTTCTCTGTCATCAAAAAAATCATAAACACTTGCCTTATTTTAATAATTTTCATTCTCAAAACTAAAAAAAGAAAACCCCAAACCCTAAACACTTGCCTTATTTTAATAATTTTCATTCTCAAAACTAAAAAAAGAAAACCCCAAACCCTTACTCACCTCCTTCATTCCTCTCAACCCTTTCTCCTTCATCTTTCTCATTTAAACATTTTCTCTGTCATTTTTGCACTAGCCCCAACTAAAAAAACATTCATTATTAAACGATTTACTTTTGTAAAGAGTTGAGTCATATTCACCTTTCGAAAAAAGTTCATTCAAAATCTCTTTAATTTCATTATCTTCACTATATATATTACAGCCACGGGCACAACTTGCACCAAGACTTATGAGTATCCTTCCTTTACATTCCTTTACATTCTGAGACTACTACGTAACATTGTTCCGTGGCCATTTAATTTTTTTGGTAGAAATTCATTAACTTGTTTTTCTTTACTAAAGAAAAAAACAAATCAAAATACAATAAAATTTTCAATTATAAAATCAAACAATAAAAATTCTAAATCTTGAAATTTTATTTATAATTATATAAAGAAAAAATTAGGTGCTTTAATTTTTTTATTTATGTAAGTATTTTTTTTCTCTAACCATTTTATTTAATAATGAGTGTTTTTTTGTTAGAGCTAGTGCAGAGATGACAGAGGAAATGTGTTGAGTGAGAGAGACGAAGGAGAGAGGATTGAGAGGAATGAAGGAGATGAGTAAGGGTTTGGGGTTTCTTTTTTTTTTTTTTAATTTTGAGAATGAAAAGGAAATGTGTTGAGTGAGAGAGATGAAGGAGAGAGGATTGAGAGGAATGAAGGAGATGAGTAAGGGTTTGGGGTTT
>NW_014543269.1:1013186-1059046 GCF_000741045.1 Vigna radiata var. radiata | reverse complement strand
GTTGTTAAGAAACAACCAAAAACAGTATTTCAAGTCAAAAAAGGACTCATTTGATACATTTTTTATAACTTAGGGACCAAAGATTTACATTTTTAAAAACGNNNACTAAACTGAACATCCGCTTATAACTTAGGGACCAAAAAGAGGTTTAAACCGATAAAATATAATGAAAATATATATGCACATAAAACAGTTGACACTAAATACAATTATTTGGTTACATGCCCTTGACATCATAGTTTATTATAGGCGTGCACGTGGTGGTCTCTACTGCTATGTGAGTCATCACCAAGGAGTTATCAACCTATCACATACAAAGTTAATCATCTTTGCACTTTAGGCCAAACAAAGTCCATAATTTAGGACCTCCTACAACTCTCACCACATGACTGATTCTCCTCTAGGTGAGAATGAATGGTTATCAGAGAATAATAACCCCTTATTGAATTCATACTTCAATACAGACACAAAGTTACCACAAAAAGAATTTCTCCTTGAAATTTCTTAAATACCATCATCATATAGGCCGAGAACAATATTTTTACCTGAATTAAAAAAAAAAGTTAGACACCACAAAACATCCAAAAACATATAAAGGACAAAACATAGTCAACAAAGAAATTGACACTCAATGATAGTGTTCAACTTTAAACCTCTCGCAAAAAGTGGCACTTAACAACATCTGTAGCACTTAACATATCTTTTATAAAAACTTATATGCTCAAAGACACGTCTTGACACTCCACTAGTTTGTTACAGTATCACAAAACCTGAAACTTTGTCTTGAACATGTTCAATTGATCATTTTGGTACTTTTATTTTAGTACTTTGATCCAAAATAATTTTACAAACAATTGAACGGATTGTTTAATTACTCATACATAATTCACTCGAACACATAATTATCATTCAATTCATACATTTCACATCAGAAACACTTCAATCCAGATTTATCATAATAGAATCTTAATATTTTAAAACACTAACACATCTAATATACAGATTTTTAGATTATCACATTACTTATTTAAAATTTGAAACTGCTATCATTTATTTAAATTTAGAGAAATTTAACATTCTTAACGAAGGATTGAAATTTTAGGTAAAAAGACACGTAGTTATGATGAAATAGTAAATTACAAACATAAATGTGTGAGGTTTTTTTATACTATGCTAATTTGAACGTTTCTTAGCAATATTATATTATTTGAAAGAAGTATAGGCTTATTCAAGTAAACATATAAAAAAGATCGGTATATACCGATAAGTTTAAATTCAATTAGTAGAGTCATTTGTTCGTACATATTTACAATTCAAAACTTTGAGACATAATGTTTTTGAGTTTTTTTATATATTTTTTATTTTGTTCATCTTCCAAACATCTGACTCCACACTTAAACTCAAAATTAGCATAATGAAACATTACTAATGTGTGATATCTAATGTTGATAATTGTGTTGATGGTTAAAGTTTACCTAAAATCGATTGATATTAATTAATGTTACTATGAGTTTAAAGTTGACCGGCTAGGTATAGTAACAAACTAGAAGGAAAAGATTGAGTGGGTGATGTGTAAGAAAGCACCTCACGACCACTTAGTCTCGATAGCAGTTGCGTAAAATTAAGTTGCAATTAATGTTACAACAACTACTATTAACTGATTAAGGTTTGCATTAATGATCATTAAGAGATAAATTAAACTCTATATATACGGGTTTAATTTTGAAGTAAACTCACTTTTACTCACTATTGACTTACTAAAGGCCTATCGAGAAAAATTTTGACTTAAGCATCGTAGTGTGTTCTGTAGGTCACCTCCTATACTGATCGACCATTTGGAGCAAGACGCAAGGCAAATGTTCGGCGGAGACAGGAATTCATCAGGCGGTTATCCTCGTCCCATTTCAGTAGGAACATTTTGGTGCCCACCGTGGGGCCAAGGATTCTTTGAAGATACCCTAGCAAGACCATAAGGATGACAACACATGACCCGTTAATACTAATGCACGAGATGTAGAGGAGGATGGAAGCCATGCAGGTAAAGATGGTGACTTTGAGGGCCAAGCGTGATGCGACATGGAGGGACCGCGATGCGGGGCGAAGGCCCCCACTGAATCAGCATTCGGCAGCATCCACTCGGACTCCCATAGTGAAATTTCCTGAACTCTTAGTGTCCACCGTTCGGTGAGGAACACTTTTGCAGCTCTGACGTAGGGAACTTTCCAAGTGAGCTCCTAGTGTCCACCATTCGGTGAGGAACGCTTTCGTAGCTCTCACCTTAGCATTTTGGACCTAGGGAATGTTCCAATTGAACTCCTAGTGTCCATCGCTCGTTGAGGAACGCTTTTGCAACCCTCACCTGAGTCCTTTTGACCCAGGAAACGTTCCAAGTGAAATCCTAGTGTCCAACGCTCGGTGAGGAACGCTTTCGTAGCTCTCACCTTATCATTTTAGACCTAGGGAACGTTTCAAGTGAACTCATAGAGTTCGTTGGTCGGTGAGGAACACTTTCGTAGGTCTCGCCTAAGCCTCTTCGACATAGGGAACGTTCTAAATGAACTCCCAGAGTTTGTTGGTCGGTGAGGAACGTTCTTCGTGAGTTCTCACCTGAGTTCTTTGGACCCAGGGAATGTTTCAAGTGAGCTCCTAGTTTCCAGGGTTCGGTGAGGAACGCTTTTGCAGTTCTTACTTAAGTCTTTTGACCTAGGGAACGTTCTAAGTGAACTCCTAGAGTTTAACGCTTGGTTGGTAAGGAACGTTTTTGTAACTCTTACCTTAACTTTTGACTTAGGGAACGTTCTAAGTGAACTCTTAGAGTCTACCGATCGGTTAAGACTTTAAAACCCTACGCAATATCTAAGATTTTGCTAGGGCTTGTGACTTGCAGAACACGAGTCTACCTCAAAATTAAACCCCTATATATAGACTTTATAAGAATCTGACCAATTAATTTACCTCTTTATGATCATTAATGAAATCCTTAACCACTTAACAGCAGTTTTTGTAACATTAATTGTTCTTTAACTCTGCACACAACTGTTGTCAGGACCGGGTCGTGAGGTGCTTTCCTTCGAGTTTGTCATATGCTCAGTCATTTCTTTCGAGTTTGTCACCGTACCTGACAGGTCAACTATAAGTCCATAGTAACAATTAAAGTTATAGAATATATATATATATATTAGTAGTATTCCAAGACTTAACATTCTCCCGGTTGAACTAGGCAAGCCCGCTAAACCAGACGACTAATAAGATAAGCTATAAGTTATTATACTAGTATATTTCAGATAAAACCAAAATATAAGCTATAATTCAATATTTAATTAAAATTATCTTCAACCAATCATATTTTATTATCAATTTACCAAAATATATGTTACTCAAAATTATCATTTTATATTACTATTATTACTAAGGACAATTTGATAATATTCATTTTTTATCAATTAAAACATTTTTTATCTATTACATCTCAAATCTTACACAGACTTTCTCAAACTTTACTTTCAAATTCATATTCAATTATCCATTTTCTATCAATTAAAATATTTTTTTTATCTATCACGTCGATCAAATCTTACACAAACTTTCTCAAACTTTACTTTCAAATCCATATAAATCACCATCAAATCTCTTATGCTCTATTCACTTGAAACAATTTACTACTCTCACAGATAGTAGAAGATGGATTTGTAAAGAATCACCATGTTTGTTTGAAACGATTTGAACTTAAATGGATGCATTTATTTGGGGGAAAATATAGTATTTTACAATACTATCCCCAACTAATAATAAAAATAATAGTATTATTATTATTATATATAATAATATTAACCATTATAATTTTATATTATTTTTATTATTAAGGGTATTTTGGTAATCTTCAATTGCACTAATTAAACAATTTTTTTATCTGTCATATCGATTAAATCTTACACTGATTCTTATATACTTTTTCTTCCACATTCACTTCCACTTACCTCCAAATCCACTCAAATAAACAACAATTAATTCACCTTCAAATCTTCTCAAATTCATTCGTTCACTTTTCCTCAAATAATCCCTCCAAAGTAAACACACCCTAGACTCTTTTCTTGAAAATAATTGTAAACGTAAATTGGAGCAGACAGATTTGTGATTGTTTCTGTGTTCGCTTTGATGACTTTGGAAGCGATTAAACATGATGATTTACGAGATTTAAAATTTTTCTTATCTACACTCATGGCATAAGATTTGAGTGTAATATAGTGAAAAACCATTTATACCCCGAAAGAAAATGCATTGATAGACATTGTGAAAACTCAATCAAAGGTACTGCAATCTATTCCAGGAAAATAAGTAATGTATTCCAAGTGATAATAATATATAAATAACAATAAATATTAAAATAAAATAGTAATAATAATAATAATATATAATGATAATAATAATAATAAATTATATATTTTACCACCTTCACATGTCTCAATCATTTCATTCGTACTTTATATTACCATTTTTTTTACATTTTAAAAATTAATTTTTATTTTTTTTCTTATATATATTTTTAAAATTATATATAACATTAACAATTATCATTTTATATTACTTCTATAACTAAAGATATTTTGGTAATATTTAATTTTCACCTATTAAACAATTTTTTATATGTCACATTAATCAAATCCTATAATAATTTTCACAAACTTTACTTTTAAATTTACTGTCATCCACTTCCAATCCACTAAAAAAAACAATCAATTCATCCTCAAATTCTCTCAAATTCATCCATTCACTCTTCCCCAAATCAATCCTCTAAAGTGAACACATCCTTAAAAGAACACACAATTTATTCTAAAATCTCCTCAAATTCATCCACTTTTCCTTTTTCAAATAATCTTCTTTAAGTGAACACATCCTAAGTAGAGTTGTTTAATACATAAATAAGACACACTCTAACACTTGAGATACATAATGTGAAAAAAGGATCAAAATCCTTTGTTTCAAATTATTCTCACCTACAATTTTGACTTAACAATATCATCTATGTCATCTCTAATATAATACAACTACGAGAAATGGTTTTAAAAACAAAACAAAAAAGTCACAATCACTAGAACAAATAAAACAAAAATGTAATAACTATGTATAATTTCTCAAAACAAATGTCTTTGAGACCATAAAGAGTCTTTCCTATCTTACATACCTCATATGGATTATAAGAAACACTTGGAAGAATTATCATGTAGGCCTCTTCTCTTAAATAATTATTTAAGAAAAATTGTTTAATACCCATTTTAAAAATATTCCAATAACAAACACAAATAATAATAATAAGAGTATTGATTTATTCTAGCAATTACAATAAAGATTTCTGCATAATTTAGGCTATATTCCTAAGAATTCTTTAGTATCTAAACTTGCTTTGGAATATAAATAGACTCATTTGACCTTGTTTTAATCTTGTATATCTATTGAGAGTCAATGACTTGTTTTTTCAGAGGAAGAGATACCAAATCCCCAAGTAACAACTTTATAAGCAATCACATTTCTCTTCATAACATGTTAAAGTTGATCAAGGATAACCTGGAATAAAGCTTAAATAAATTGTAAATTATAATTAAGAAGGAAACAAATAAATAATAATAAAAAGAATAAACAAACTTTGGTGATTGGGCAAACTTAAGAATACATGGAGGATACAAAGGAGGTGGAGGATAAAAAATCACAGATAATTTTTTAAAAAGTCATGAGGACATCTGGAGCTGTCATATTACCAATATTACCATTGTATTTCTCAATTTCAAATTATTTACAACTTCATCGTCGTTTTATGAAAAATAGGATTATAACTTGTAGGGTTGTGAGAATTAAAAAAAAAAGTGAATAGAATGGAACGTGTTCAAGAAAAACAATACAACAATAAATAAAGTTTATGATTGAAAAGATCTAAGTAGATAACCCTTTTGACCATCCTTGTAACAAAGAAAAAAACTATACAAATGAGATATCAATTTACTAAGTTCTACTTGTGGATGAAGAAGAAAACAAGTATATCTAAAAACTTTGAAGAAAGAGTAATTAAGAACATAGTTGTACAATTTTGAAAAAAGAAAAATACTTGAAATAGACACTAGTAAAAACAATTTCACCTCAAAATTCATTAAGAACTAAATAAAGAGAATGAATAGCTTTAAAAATTCTAAATATGTTTCGTTTCAATAACTGTATTTTGTTGAGAAGTATCAGTACAAGAAGTCTAAAAGAGTATTTTTAGTGACAAACAATTAATCCACTTTATTGGAAGTGTACTTACCACCCAAATCATATTAAAAACATAAGATTTTATGACACATGAAAAGAGAAATTAGTTAAGATATTTAGAGTTACTTGAGATGTTAGTTATATATATATATATATATATATATATATATATATATATATATATATATATATATAGTATTATATATATATATATATATATATATATATATATATATATATATATATATATATAACGTATACCAGTGTTTTATAAGATAAACCCAATAATAAGTGTATAATGAAATCCACTGTAATAAGAATCGGTTATAGACCTTATACATCATAATAAACAAAATCAAAATGTATATGAAAGATGAAAACATTCTTAATAAAAGTTAAAAACTTAAAGGAAAAAGCAATATGTTTGCTACAAATCAAAGCTAAATAATCCAAAATTCAAATGAAAAGATTTTATAACTCAACAATGTTGCAACATTATACCTCTCATTTTCTTTCTCTATTGTTTTCTTTTTGTTTTTCTTCTCTTCATACATTCAATATTTATACTTTTTCTTTCCCATTTCCACTAGTGTTTACAAAAGGTTTAATTAGATATTTTTTTTTTGAATCTCAAATACGTTCATTACTTCTTTTTTGTCGTCTTCATTTTTTCAAAATTGTTCCCATTAGAGTTTTGGCTTAAATTGGACAATGCTATTAGAGTGATGTTGATGTGGCATGGTGGTGGTGCTTTTTAAATGATGTGATCTAGTTATTTTGTTAATTAGGTGATTTTGATGTTTATATTATCATTTTTAATTAAAAAAATTAGGGAAAAATGAAATTAAACCTAGATCTCTTTCTTCGAATTATGGATTGTGTTCGTTTTTCAAATTAGGATTCATTGAAAGGAAATTTGAAATCAATTACAAATAACCTATTCATGATTTTGAGAAGGGGGTTTCTATCTTGGTATCTGGTTCTTCTTTTGGTTGCAAGTTGTGTGAATTGAGAAGGAGGTGTTTAGGGTTTCCATGGCACAATAAAGATGAAGGTGATTAATGGTGGTGATTTTGGTAACTAATGGTGACGCGAGACTTACGATAAAGGCAAACTGGTAGTTAATGATTTCTTTTTGCAATTCATAATTCGAAAAAAGTCCTAAATTTAATTAAATTTTTTTCTCAATTTCGTTGACGTCATAATAACCAAAACCAAATAACTAGCTCACGTTAATTAAAAATTACACCCTCAGCCTATTATGTCATCACTTTAATAACGTTGGTCTAATTTAATAGCAAGAGTCTAATTAGAGAAAATTTACAAAAAATGAAAATCCAATTAACCAAAAAAAAAAGACTTGATAATAAAATATTATAAGATGTGCAATATAACATATAATTAAGATTTCATTTTCACAAACTAAAATTTTATTAATAATAAGAAATGCTTAACATAAGGCATAAACAAGACTCCAGGGACACACAGATAATTAGCAAAACCAAATTAGCCATTCTGAGGAAAAAGCTAAACCAAGACGAAGACACCAAACAAAGGAAGCATAAATTACACAAATACACTGCCACAAATCATATATTGCAACTCCACTGCATCATTAAGGCACTCCCAATAATATGATATTATATCAGTACCTGTGAATATATTTAGCTGCATAAAATGCCTTATTGAAACTCAGCACACCCTAAAGTAAACACACTTCCCACCACCTCTCCCATACACCTTTCACATAGCATGACTTATGACAACTTTGCATGTCTAAGACCGAATGCTTTTATCCTGCTAAGACCTTCTTTCAGATCAGAAGGGTCAACAGCAAGACTAAACCGAATCCAATTCTTTAGTCCAACGATAACACCTACAAGCATATTATCATTGATCATCACATCTTCATCATTGTCACAAGTCAATGGAATTTCAATAACAACTTGAAAAAATTCTTACCAGGAAAAAGAATTACAGATTCCTCTTTGACCAACTTACTGCAAAATTGTACATCATCAACAATATCCTCAAGTTGGGAAAGGTTAATCTCCACCTACTCCATCATTTTTCATTAGTTGATAATGTTACTAATCTACAACATTATGAAAATTGTAAATTTCTTTATGCCACTCACCATTACAACCATGGCTCCTTCTGGTTTCAGAGGGCATGTCAAGCAAGGGATCTCCTTACACCCATCATAGAATATGTTTGCAGCTTCTCTCAGTATACCAAGATTATTTGAATGGAAATCGTTTGGAGTTTTCTCAAGTATTTCTGGTATTGCTGCCTGCTGATAATTAATGTACTATTATTTACAATGGATAAACCCGTATTAATTAGTTATTTTTATATCTATCGGTTATTACCTGCACGATGGTTGGAGGGTTATCAGTGATCTCTATATAATTGGTTATTTTGGACACGATCTAATAAACAAGAAAAAACAATTGCATTATCAGTATAAAATAGTCTCGGTCAAATATTAAGATGTCTGCTGATAAATCTAACAAGGTTAACACACAATTGAGTTTTATCAGTTTATTTTCTTGTAAGTAAAAAATGTTAACTTGATTACATAAATATTGATTGAGAATATGATTATGTGACAATATTGAATCATGCAATACTTTTTCTATGTCTAGGTTATTCCTACTTAATTTTTTTAAATAAAACAACTACTTTTAGAGCAATAATTTTTTAAGCACAAAAAGGTTATGAGCAAAAACAAACCCCAGATTTTTGAAGAATTCCTTGAGGATCACATATGGCTATCCAACCGATTCTCCAACCAGGAATAATCCATCTTTTTGAAAAAGAACCAATCGAAATAACTGGCACTATTGAAGAAAACTCTCCCATGTACACAAAAGGTTTGCTTCCAAAAACTACATGGGCATAAACTTCATCAGAGATGACAAAGATTCCAAGTTTGTTTGCAATCTCTGCAACCTGCAATTAATAGTCATGAAAAATCAATACATTTTGTTTTTTCTCAACCAAAATGAATTTCAACGTATGTTTGAGCTAAAGATACCTTTTTCAGATGTTCATACGCAAACACATTCCCACAAGGACTACTGGGGCTGATGATGACCAAAGCCACAGTATTCTCATCTGCTAAATTTTCTAAAGAGTCAAGGTCAACTTCCCAACCTCTCTCAGGCAAAAGATCATAATATCGAACTTCAAGGTCACAAAGAGAGGCACGAAGTTCGTACTGAGGGTACCCTGGCTTTGGAAGGAGAACGTTGGCCCCAGGACGTGCAATGGAAGGTAAGATTATATCTATCGCTTGTGTGCCACCAATGGAGAGAAAAACATTCTCTGCTGAGAGCTTATGTGGAAAATGAGAGGAGAGATGATCTGCAATAGCCCTGTTATGAAATATATGATAGTGATAAGGTTTTTGAGTTTATCAGAAACTGATGAAGTGATTATATATTGGTATCAGATTGTAGAATGATTTAGAAAGAAGTTTGAAGGAAGAAACCTCTTAGCCTGAAGTAAGCCATGAGTGGGAGGGTAACAGTTGAAGTTAAAAGAATGAACTGATGTTGTAACAGCATCAAGAGCCACATTTGTAGTACGAAACAGTGGGTTATCAGTAGGATCTACACGACCAAGACGAATCACGGGTCTGGTGTCTTCATTGTTGACGCTGTCCAGCAACATGTCATAGATTCCTCCCACGGTGATGTTTGAAGCATTCAAATCTTTGTTCTCCATAATCTTAGTTGGTCAAAGAGGATGATGAGTGAATTATGAGGAGAAGGTAGCAAAGATAGCTAAGAACACAATACTAAGAAAGAGACCAACTTCATATATAGATAGCATCTGTCAAAACTTAGCATGACAGAAAAATATGTTACTGTATTATGATTGTATTTTTATACAGTTTTATACTATATTGTAATATAAGGAAAATGTTTTTTTCACATTAATTCTAATTGTGGATAATCCACATTTAAAAATATTTTGATTATTATAAAAGTTAATTTTTTATTTATAAAGAAAAAAGGAGATAAAAGAATAAAATAGTAAATATAAAATGTGTGTAAAAATTTGTTGGATAGTTTTGATAATCTAATAACAGAACTCTTGTTCTTATTTATATATATATATATATATATATATATATATATATATATATATATATATATATATATATATATATATATATATATATAATGGGATTTCTATTTTATTGAATTTCTTAAAATATAATTCACAAAATTTGGTAGACGTAAAATCCATTATAAAATAGGGATATAAGTCGTATTGTAAATGTGTTCTAAAGTACGAATTTTATTTTGTCATGTTTTTAGAAATCACGGGTAAAATTTATGAGTTTCATCTTTTATTTACTTGAAATAAAATATTAATAATATCATAACTTATTATGCCAACAAATTCTAACAAATTTAATAACATCGAGTTTTTTTGTGGAATTTAATCGTCTCCTAATTCTTAAGAACGGTTAGTCATTAAATTGAAACACAACACAACAATGATCTTGGATTTGGTACGAGAAAGAAAACTTGTACGAGAGGAGGATGTTATAGATTAAGGATATATTTAGACTCTCTTTTTTTTTTTCTATTTTTTAGAAAGAGAAAAAAAAAAACATTTTGTTTAAAGTTATAAGAATAAGTTTTTCCACCTAAGCTTTCATCATACTTTATTGTTTTAAGTATGATATGAATGTTGACTTATTGTATGGTATTGCATCTCAACAGTAGGATGCACTGAATTAAAATAAGTGATCATAGAAAAGACAAATATAAATAGAAGCAATAATGTCCATTTCGTTTTGAAGTTTTAGAATTTTAGATTCTTGTTTTAAAAAAAAAGTAAAAAATTATTATTTTTAAAAATTTTAACTTATATATATATATCATGAAATCATATTTAACTTAATCAACTTAAAACCAAAATTAGGTTAAAAAACATAATAGTTAATAAATAAAAAATCTATAAAAACATAAATGTAAAATATTCAAATTAATGAAGAATTTAATGTCAACAAATATATTAGTTGTGATTCTTCCTTTTAATATTGTCGTCCTAAAAAGAAAAACTTGGTAGCAAAATAATCCCTAAACAAATTCATATAAATATGTTTAAAACATCATCTTAACTAAACAATTTAAGAGAGTAAATTTATGAATTCTCTGACTAATACATTCATCATCTTATTCAATTTTAATTAACTAATACATTAATTGAATTTTTAAATTTCTATCTATCTGACTGGGAATGGATTCCAAGATCTAGTTTGCATGCAAGTGGTTAGAGATTCTTCTATAAAGTAGGTTTTTTGTATGGGTTAGGAAAATGACTAAATTGGTAGGTATTAAGGTTCTATTCACGGTCATTCATATAACAATCAAACAAAATGTAATGAATAATTTTGTTAAGCTTAATGTCAGAGGTGTAATTATTGATATATGTGACGTGAGTATCTATTATTTATAATAAGTATATATTTTAATGTTTGTTTATAATACAAATATCATATTATTCTGTAAATATTCGTTATTTTTAAAAATTGAAATTAAAATTTAATTTATATTTTATTTGAAGCAAAGAAAGTCAAGTTTAATTTGAAGCAAATAAAGTCAAGTTTTCACTTATGGAATTACTATAATTCATTAGAAAGAGACTTGAACAGCAGCAAGTTAACCTAACCATTTGAAATAAACTCTTACACTAATCCATTCAGTGATAATAAAAAGATAGTTAAGCTTAGTTTTGTTCATAGATAGTTCCGTTATTAATAGTTTAGTGCAAAAAGTTATAGTTGGAATCATAGTTGTAATTTGGTTGATCAACCTTTCATCAATAAAGCATAAAGACGATGATGGAAAGGCAATATAAATAAATAATATACAGAGTGACTCCTACTTTTTTTAATCTTGGCTCTTGCCATGAGTTTAAAGTCATTTTATATAAACATAATAAATCGATTTAATCCTCTCTCTCATGCACTATATATATTTTAATAGGAATGTGTTTCTATGATAATTTTTTCAAGAATTTATGTTTTATAATTTTAAGAGATTTATTCATATTCTCTTATTTATCAACTATAAAAAAAATTCTTTAATTACTAACAAAATTTTATCCAAACGAAAAAAATTCTTCAACAAATTAAAATTAAAATTATCGACAAAAATATTCGTTAATTAATTTCATCAATAAAATGATAGATTTCTTATTTTGAGCTTAGTCATTTCATGGAAAAATTTATTGATAAATTTCTCAGCATTTAATTTTTTTTAAAATTTGTTAATAAAACTGAATTTCTTATTATAAAAAGAAAAAGTTATTTATATAATCATTGACAAAACGACTGCGGATTTTCTTAAGTATGTTTATAAATTAATTAGAGGTATGTGAGAAAATGATATGTACTGATTTTGATTTTAATTCAATTTTTCATAATTTTAGTGACATATAATCATTGGATTCAAAAGCATTAATTTATGTTCAATAAACGTGGATAAAATATTTTCTTAAATATAAGAATTTGTGAAAAGTTAGTTTTTAGAAGATTAGTTAGTTATTATTAAAACCTTTATACTTTTATATCATATGAATTGTTTGAGATTTATACTTTTATATCATATGAATTGTTTGGGATTGTCTATGTGCAAAATTAATGCAAGATTGTGGTAGAACAAAATTGTAAAAAAAAATATAATAGTTATGGTAAAAAATTATCGTTATTATTATTTTTAACGATGATTATGGTAAAAATTCTCGTTGCATTCTATTTTCGTTTTTTTATATTTTTACTTTAGATTCATTTTTAGTGACGATTTTTGCATCATCCGTCAGTATAGCATTTTTATTTTTTATTTTGTAGGGTGATTTATAACATCGAATAAATGATGGTTCTAAAACCATAGTAGAAAGATTGTTTTAATCATCGTCGATAACTTTTGTAGGAACCTATAAATTGGTATTTTATAAGTGACAATAGTTTAAAATTAGTGAAATTTAATTATTATAATATTAAACGATTTTAATATAAATAGTATTTTTATAAAGTCTCATTAATTTAAAACATACAATTTCTTTATAAACTATTTTTTTAGAGTTTTTTTACTTCTCTTTAGAAGTTTTCGTCCCCGTTCATCTTATTGAAGAATCGAGGTCGTAGAATTAATCCTTGCAACAAACTCTTCAATTTGGATCGATTAATTACTCTTTTTAAGTAAGTTGAGTTTCAATCCCTATTTTACGTTTCTTTTCTCATATTTATTGCATGTGGGCCCTACTCAACTTACATGTGTCTTTTGAGTCACCAATTTGAGTCTTTGTTGATCAATGATTCTAACAGTGTACTTTGATCATGTTCTTATTGTTCGCAGGAGCAGAAAAAGTTTCCTATGTGCTCGAAGTTGTTTTAAGCTTCTTAAAGCGTTTTGGTAACCAGTTAGTCAAAGAACCTAAATACATTGTTTTAAGATTTTAAGTACTTTGATAATCTGATATGGTATACTTAAGTTTGATTAAATGAACTGAGTTGTTGAATTTAGGTATTTGAGTTTGTTGAAATTCTTTTGTGTTGTTTTATAATTTCTTGATTTTGGTATAAATCTTATTGTCTGGTATGAGAAAATTATGATGCAATTGCTTGTTAAATGGTATTTGTTTTTGTTGTCTAAATTGATGAAACTGAGGTTATCATTAGTTGATATTGCTGTTGAATTGTGATTTGGTAATAGGTTAGAGTGTTGGTAAGAAATTGGTCTAGAATTTGTGGTTTGATGGGTGAAATTATGTGGGGATTGTTCTTTGAGTGAGTTCGAAGTTAGAAGTTTGTGTTGATGTTATTTAAGACTTGGTTTGCTTTTTGTTTTGTTGAAATGTGGTATTTTAGTATGCTAAGTTTGTGGTTGGGATGTGGTGGTTGTTTGTTTGATCTGATGGACCGAGTCATTGGCCAAGTGATCAAATTGATATCTAATCTAAGGTTTAAACATGTTTTTGAATCAACCATAGTGTTGAGGATACCAATTTGGTCATTTGGATAGGTCTTAAGTGCAAACAAATCAAGAATTAGAGTTGTTGGTTTCTGATGTGGCATTGAGTGACCCCGAGTAGCGCTTTGTGCTGCAAAGTTAGAGAGCCACTAGGCTTTAGGGCTTTGAGCATTGCAAAGTCAATGACCTCTCTATTTTTAGGGTGTTGAACGACATTTGTTGGCGCTAAACACCACTTTTTCCTACAAGTCGGAAACTCTTTTCTTCACAATTCGCTGGGTGAGAGATTTTATGGTGGCATTCTGTAGTGTAATGTATTGATGTAGGGATTCTCGTTTTGAGGGTTATCCTGATACTGTAATAACCATCCAATCTCAAGTAGAAAAGAGTGTGTTATGTTAGCAAAATGTTGAAGATGAAGTTTTGATGATGTCCAAATCAAGTCAAGAGAAATGAAGATTCAAGAAGATCCTTTGAAGACTTGTTTTGCAATGGAAAGCTTTTGTAATAAATGTAGATTATTGTCTAGGACTTAGATTTTCATTGGGTTTGATTTCATGTACTTTCATACTTTGTTATTGATGTTCAAAGTCAAAATCGCACTGTTTTAATCGATTAAAACGAGTAAAAGTTGAAAACTCAACTTTCTCTATTTTAATAGATTAAAATACATTTTAATCTATTAGTTAATCGATCAAAATACATTTTAATCGATTAAAGTTGACCGTTTGACTTTTCTAGCTTTTGTTGCACTTATTTTAATAGATTAATAGTAATATTAATTGATTAAAAGCGTAAAATGGCCAGTTACGAAGAATGGAAGAGTTTTTGCTTGAGTCTATAAATAGGCTCTCTTTATCCATCAACAACAACTCTTCCCTTATGCTCAAATACTCAAAACTCGTTGAGAATTATGTGCTCTTGCTCAACTAAGGAAACTCTTGTCTGTGGTGCCGATGATTGCTACTACGGTGACGGAGGAATAACTGGTTCATCCTTGGTGCGTTTGAGGAGGTGTGTGGAAGAGGATCATACTTCGTGAAGTATTCGGAGGAGGTGTTTCATAAGACTCAAAGGAGGTGCAGGTTCATCTCTTGTGGTATCAAGAGAGGTGATTTCTAAACTTTTACAAATTGTTTCTTTATGAGTGTAGTTTTTAATTGTTTTGTGATTAATGAACTGTTTATCTTGATTTGAGATAAGCGACTGGATGTAGAATAGGTAAGGTCCGAACCAGTATAAAAATCATCTGGGCAAATTTCTCTCAACCTTACTCTTGTTATTTGTTATTGTCGCAACCAGAATCGCAACCGGACGACAATCCAAAAAAGAAAACGAGTTTAGAAAAAGTTTTGGAGTCGCCACCATAGTTTATTCTGAAAACTACGGAAAACCATAAAATGATACGACATGGTCTGTGAAAACCAGATTCTAGGTTCGGGAGTCAGTTACATGTAAGGAAGGTATTAACACCCTATAACGCCTGTACTAAGGCAGTACCTTTAATTAAATATGCAAATGTGATGTGGTTTTCAAAATGTTTAACTATCCCCAAAATTAGAGAAACAAAAAATGTTTTTTATTTTTTTGGAAAATTGTTAAGAAAATTTGTTTGGAAAAGATTTGGATTTTTGGGAAGTGAACCTGACAAGGACTAGCCTTGCTCCTACATATCTCCACTTGAGATGGAGAATCAAGGATCATGTAGTTCTGACTGAAAGATTGTTTGTTTGTTTGAAAAACATGATGTTTTGTATTTTTGGTATTTTTATGTGAGAAAGAGAAAAGGTTTTTTAACACAAGGATGATGCGAGCGATCACACATGCGCTTAACCTTTAAAACATTTTTTGATGTTTTTTATGAAAGAAAGGGAAAAGGTTTTTAGCACAAGGATGATGCGAGCGATCACACATGTGCTTAAACCTCTAAAACATTTTTATTCATTTTTAGAAGAGAAGAAGAAAAGGTTTTAGCACAAGGACGATGTGAGCGATCACACACGTGCTTAATCCTTTAAAACATTTTTTACTTATTTTTTTAGAAGAGAAGAAAAAAAGGTTTTAGCACAAGGACGATGAGAACGATCACACATGTGCTTAAACCTTTAAAACATTTTTTATTTATTTTTTAGAAGAGAAGAAGAAAAGGTTTTAGTACAAGGACAATGCGAGCAATCACACATGTGCTTAAACCTTTAAAAAATTATTTATTTATTTTTTTAGAAGAGAAGAAAAAAAGGTTTTAACACAAAGATGATGCGAGCGATTACACATGTGCTTAAACCTTTAAAACATTATTTATTTTTTTAGAAGAGAAGAAGATTTTAGCACAAAAACGATGCAAGCGATCACACATGTGCTTAAACCTTTAAAACATTTTTTATTTTTTTATTTTTTTATATGTTTCTGAGTTTTTGATTACTTTTCTCAATATAAAAATATAATAATATTATAATAAATAAGTAGATAAAAGTCTAAAATATATAACGTGGGGTAGAAATAGTAACTATGGAGTGCACAAAAGAAAAGATAGGCAAACATATAAACATATGATAAAAACAGGGGTGCACGAAGTAAGTAAAGCAAATAATAAAGAGATTTGCAGAAAAAGAAATGGGCTTAAGCCCAAAACACGCACAAAAAGGATACGGGGGTGCCAAAATGAGAAACGGAGTACAAAGCGGAAAAGGTTCCTTATTATTATTATTTTTTTTAAATGAAAGGAACCAGATCTGGCCCAAGTATTCCCAGCGGAAAATTTAGGGGTTGTCTCCCTAGCCTCATTTCAACATTCGCACATCCCAGATACTCAAGTCTTTGCTTCTGAACTTGAAACCCACGCTCACCACTCACTCCGCCCCAGCCTCCGTTCAAACGGCCAACCACCACGACGGACCCCTGCTCAGTCTAAGGTGCCATCGGCGACCAAGCGCCACCAGGGCCTCCGCTGGCCGTAGCGTCACATCTTCTTTCTTGCCCCCTTTTCGCATGCAAGAGGAGAACTCGCCTTCCACCCTGCATCCTCGTCGCCGCTGCCTCCACCGAAGTCGGCCACCGCGAGCTGCGATGCAAGGCGCCACCAACACCGCTGCTCACCGCCGGAAGGGTCGCCAGCCCTGGCTCGGGTCTTCTTTGCTTCTTTTCTTCTTCGCGTGGGAGGGAGAACCCCTCTCGGTTCGAAAAAGACACCAGCCGCCGCTTGGGTAGGGCCGGCTGCCGTGAGCCACAAGCCAGGACGCCACCGGTTGCAGCGTCAAAGTCCTCCTCTCACTCCGATTCAGCGCGACCCAAAAACAAGGGTCATCACCCCCAATCCGGCGAAGCGGACGGCCGCCGACGTCCACTGTTCTGCGCCGTCAACGCTTGATCGAGATCACTCCCGTCGTCGTGGATTCATTCATTCGCTCAAAGTCACCCTAAGGAAACTGGCTCTCTAAACATAGGTTCAGTGTCAAGTTGTTGTAAAACTCCTTGGAACACCCTCTCAACCGGGGAGGAAATCAGATACTACTGATGGGTTACGAGTTGAGCAAGAGATTGAGGTGGTACCTCAACGGTCTTCAAGGTTGAGCTACATCGAGATTGGTGTGTTGGGGGAAGGAAGGTAAAAGATGAATGGGGTGTTATAAAATAGGTACGTAGAATAAAACTTGTCTAAGGGTGTTATTCTGGAGGAACGGTTCGAAATGAAATGGCACGGGGTTACGATTTGGTCTGTTCATTGTGTTTGATACAAGTGGAAGATGATTTTGAGATTGAAGGGAGCTACATCAGACATCATTACTCAGATTAAAATTACTCAGATTGAAGGAGACCTATGATTTGCTAATGAGAAAAACTGGTTCTGTTTTCTATTCTAGAAATGCATCTGATTCTGTTTGCTTTTTATTACGGGTTTTCCTGGGTGCTAAAGCGGTATTGAAGTCTTGATGTTGGGGGAATATATGCCTATTCTCTATTGTTAGTTATATCTGATGAATCTTACAGGTCTTGATAATATATTTTGCATGAAGTTTTGATTGACATAGAATGCCACAAGGAAAACAAATGTGACTATATACATTGACCAAACATCATTCATACATATCCAGGCGTGTAGTAGAGGAGCATGCATTTATATAAGACCGAAAAGCTTAGATATGAAGACTTACCTTTGCAGCTTCACAAAACTTTCTCTTTCGGTTCAGTCTCCCTTGCACCAAGGTTCACGGATGACAAAGAGGGTGAAGGCAATTGATCTCCTTTTCCCTGACCGTGAGTTTTCCTTTTTCTTAGTTGTCTCCTCCTTCTTCTGATATTGTGTGCTTTTTTGCTGAAGATCACCAGAGCTGGTGGTTGGGATGTGAGTCTCCAATGTTCTGTGATGGTGAGGTTTTTGGGATGAATAATGGTCTCAGTGCTCTCTCTCTTTTCCCTTTCACATGCTAGAGGCCCTGCAATGCCATCACTCTGTCACCTAATTCATGGTCCCATGGCTAGAGAAAGTTTTTCCGTTTATGGTAATCTAGCTAAAGGTGCATGTCTGAGTAAAAGATTCCCATACAAAAATGGGAGATAGCGTAGTGGAAAAGAAGAAGACTTGACTTTTGCCATTTTTTTTGTTTGTTTTCTATAATGTTTAGTAAACGAATTTAAATAAAAGAAGATTAAATAACAAAATCAATTAACGTAAAAATGAATAAAATAAAATCTGAATGATAGAAAATTGAAATAAAAGGAAAATAAAAGTACAATAACTCAAAATAACATAAAATAAAATAAAAAAATAATTAAAATAATCAAATAAAAATGAAATAAAATAATAGAACATAATAAAATGACATAAAATAAGATAAAAAAAATAACTTATATTATTTAATCATCCGGACGAAATTGGATGTTGATAATTATTATTATTTGTTTAGTAAGATAAATTGAGGAGAAATTAAAAGGTACATGTTTGTATTAAAACCCCTCTTGGTTTGTTATTTCACGCTAACCATTCGGCTGCAGTCGTTTTGACATGTTATGTTGTGAGGAGTATCGGGAGGTCCTAGTCTATGGATTGATTCCTTGGCCCTAAGTGGTAAACAAATTAACTTTTTGTGGTAGCTTGGATGGGCAAGCTATTTCACCAACAAGAACTTGCCAGAGTCCAACATCAATACATGTATTAAATGGTTAAATCTAGTATTTATGAGTGCATGTATTAGGATTTTTTTTATATGGATGTTTATGTGTGTTAAAATCTATATATGTTTTGAAAACTCTTTTGATACATTAGTTTATCCTTTCTTCGTTTCTTTTTGTTTGCAATGATCAACTTAATAGTGTGAACATATAAGGATGTTCTAGTTGGTCTGGTGTAGAACGAGGGAGATGCTAAAACTTAGGAAGGGTTAAATATGTTTTTAGTCCCTATATTTTGGGGCGATTTTGGTTTTAGTCCCTCTTTCAAACTAAGGTACAATTTAGTCCTTCAACTTTAGAAAACTTTGGTTTTAGTCCTTTTTATCAAATTGTTGGTACAATTTAGTCCTTCAACTTTAGAAAACTTTGGTTTTAGTCATTTTTATCAAATTTTTTTAACTTTATTTGTTGTTTCAAGCATGTTTCATTATAGCATTTGGATTGTTAACACTGTTTGACACATTTTTGCTTCAATGTTAACTTAGAAACACGTTTGAAACAACAAATAAAGTTAAAAAAATTTGGTAAAAAAGACTAAAACCAGAGTTTTCTAAAGTTGAAGGACTAAAATGTACCTTAGTTTGAAAGAGAGACTAAAACCAAAATCGCTCCAAACTATAGGGACTAAAAACATATTTAACCCAACTTAGGAATTGTTAATATTCTATTATATTTAATTTCTTTATCTTTTAAAAGTTCTAGTGTATGTTAGTTTGTATATGTATAATTTCTATATACTCTGCCAACATGATGACTATAATATAATAATTGTATTTATATTAAATTTGGTCGTTTCATTATCAGCTTTGCCACTTTCATTTAGTAATTTTATATTATTAGAATGAGATGTTATAACTTTTTCTACTATAGTGAGTCCAACCATTAATTAGTCTATGCCAATTTAATTAGCCAGAAAAAAAAAAACAATTTAACTTATATTGAGATTCAATTTTATAAGTTGGTCCATAAGTGCAACCCATTTTGTAAAAGAAGAAAAACTCACCAATGAAAATTTAGTGTATTATTTATAGGTTTAATTATTCAAATAGTCTTTATTTTTAGTGACTTTTCTCAAAGAGGTCCGATATATTTTTTTTTTGTTTCAATTGGGTTCTTATTTTTGAAAAATTGAAGCAATTAGGTTCTTGTCGTTAGTTTCATACTAAAATCATTAAAGAGTGTGTCATGTGTCAACTCGTGATTTTTTTGAATTTTTTGAATTATTTTTATTTTTTTATTTTCTTTATAATTTTTTTAAATAAAAAAATTGTCACGTGTCAAGTTGACATTTTGTCACTTGGCAATAACAGTGTGATGTAACACTAATACTGTCACATGTCACTATCAGGTCACATGTCATTACATTTGTCTCAATTTGGTCTCTATATTTTTATTTTATTTCAATTTGGTTTCTGTATTTTTATTTTGTCTTAATTTAGTTGTAATTTTTTCAAAAAATTAAACAATTGTTTTCCTCTCAAAATTCAAACAAAATTTAATTTGTATATAAATCTTTAAAAAAAATTTATACAAATTGATATTTTTTTTATTAGAAAAATAAAAAAATTATGAACTAACATATGACACATTTTTATTTATGTAGTACTAACGAAAATAACTTAATTGCATTAAAGTTTTCAAAACAAAAACTAAATTGAGACAAATAAAAATGAGAAACTCATTTAAAAATTTTCTACAAAATTAAACAACAAATGAAATCATTTAACCTAAATAATATGAATGAGCAAAATATAAAAGTTAACATTTCAATAATAGATATTTTTGTAAAAGTGATTTACACAAAAATATAGTCTGAGTACTTCTTCAATAATTTATAAAAAGTTTCTAGAGTTAAACATTAAGACTTATAATACATCATCACTAAAAATTCACTTAACAGAAATATATTTAAAGATATAGAAAAAGTACATACCATTATTTTATTTAGTTAAATCTTCTAAAATTATTTGTGCATCAACTTCATCGAAACCCTTCAAGTAAAAAATATATTTAATTTAATCTTTTAATCATTTAATTTTTAATAAAAAACTATATTTCATACATCAACAATGTAAAAATGTAAACAATCAAACAATACTTATAGAATAATATTTAAATTTCTTAGTTAAAATCCAATCAGAATAATACTTCATAAAGTAAACTATCATTGTAGTCACATTTATGACCATTTTATTATAAATCACATTAGTATTAGTTATTTGGTTAATTATTTCTTTACAATTTCCACAATAATTAGGGTTTTCACAACTTTTTTTTCAATTTTTAAAATGGTGATGCTTCAAGTAATTAATTTGTTACTTTTTTTATATCTTAACATTTATATAATTAACTAAATATAAAATTAAATGAACTTAATTTTGTTAAAAATATTTAATGAAAATATCAATTTTAATAAAAATATTTGTCTATATTTATATAGAAGTTAAATTTTGTTTGAATTTGGGAATGAACAAAATTGTTTAATTTTTAAAAAAAGTTAGGATTAAAATGGGACAAAATAAAAATACTGGGACCAAATTGAAGCAAAATAAAAATATAGAAACTAAATTGAGATAAATGTAATGACATGTGGCTTGACAGTGACACTTGACACGTGAAATTGTTTTTTTAATTAAAAAAAATAAAAAAATGAAAATAAAAATAATTAAAAAAATATTTAAACAATTCAAAAGAATTACGAGTTAACACGTGACACCTCTTTAACAATGTTAGTACAAAATTAACAACTATGACTTAATTGCTATAATTTTTAAAAATTAGGGATCACAAAAGAAATCAAGAAACCTATTTAAGAAAAGTCGCCAAAAATAGAGACTATATGAATGATTAAACTGTATTTTTATTTTATTACACGGTTTATAATCTCATGCTTGCTTATTTTGTAATATTTTATTTATATTATTATTATTAATTTAATTATTAGTTTAGGTTTCAAATTATACATAAATAAGAAAGTTAAATATGATATAAAAAGAATATTTATAAATCTATTTTCTTAAAAATTTGAATTTGAATTAGAATAAAATTAATATCTTATTTGATTGGAATTCATATGTTATTGCTGTTATATCTTATTGAATTTGTTAGAAAGTTCATGAACATATCAAAATCATGATTACCTTAAACAAATACACAAGTGAAAAATTTTAGATGCAATAATTCCTAAGTTGTAAGACCTTAGAAAAAAAAATATTATAGTTGATATGTGTTTTAAAATAATGAGAGTAAATATTTTAAAGTTAAATAATTCAATAATATAAATAGAATTTTTTAAGCTCGTCTCATTATAAAAAACAAGTACCATCTAGAAACCTTTCTCCTGGCTTTCTCCACATTCTTTCCATGATTCTAACGCCCAAATCATCCGTTTGACAATCAAGAGGTGTCTGAGTGATCATGGTGGATAATCTTTCCTTTTTATCCGATCACTTTCCCTTATAGAGCAAGTAAGTTTTTGTTCTTTTTTTCTTTTAATTCTTCAATCAAATTCATATATAGGGGGTTCTCTTCGCATGTGTTAACTTTTTTACCCATCTCTTTGTCGATCAGAGGTCCTAAGGACTTGTTTTGACCATGCTCTTGTGATTTGTAGGTTTCTCTAGAGTTCCTTGAGCACGAAGCAGGAACAATGAGATGTGTAGAGCAGTGGTAGTTTCTTTTAAGGTAAGGGAAGCTATTTTTATGATTTGAGTATTTAATTTCAATTATGCGTGATGAATTTCTATAAATGATGGTATAATTTAGTTATGTTAGAAATGAATGGCTTGGTGAAAATGTTGTTTTTATTGAGTGGAATTGGGGCTATGATGTTTGATATATTATTGTATGAGTATGTGTTTGATTGGATTAACCTTGTTGTTGATAATTTGGTAAAATGATATTGTTATATTTAGTTGGATTGTTGAATTGGAAATTGAGATTTGTAGAAATCTAGATCATTTTGGTCAAAAGGGGAGATGTTGGTAGTTGACTTTTGGAATAAATGTTAAAATGAAAGAAATGAGAATTTGGTATCTGTAGTAGTGTCACTTAGGACTGGTTTGGATGTTGGTTGAGCATGTAGACTAGATTTGCATAGTAGATGATAGGTTGTGTTGTTAATTGACTTTTAAGTGTATTTTGGAGGTTTTGAGTAGTGAATTTTAGAAGTATAATTTTTTAGGTAAAAAGAAAGGTTTGGGGTTTGCTTTTGAGTCCATTTTGACTTATTCAAACCCTTAAATTGTTTAATCAAGAGTATGAATTGGTATATTTCAATTTAGTCCATAAATTGGGGAATTGAGTTGAAAACTGGATGGAAATTTCATGGTAGAATGATTTAAAACTTGTCTAATTGAGTTATATGCATATAGACATGTTGGTTATAATGTATATTTACATTTGGGAGTGTTAGATGTTGGTGGAAATGCATGGGAGAGGTCATGAGAGATTGAAGTGGTGTTCTTAGTAGATTTGGAGGGTTGCTGGTTTATGTAGAGAGGTTAAGCGAGCAAACTGCTTGCTGGGCGAGTAAATAAAGGTTCTAGCATTGAGTTTCCAAGGTTGGGCGAGCTTCCTCACTGGTCTGTGGGAGTTCTCTATTTTCACACTAGCTAGGCGCTTGAATTTGGTTTGTTGGGCGAGTTTGTAGGGAGTTTGGATTGTAGTTGTGATAACTCTTTGGCAAGTGTACCAAAATCGTCTCAAGTAATAAAGTAAGTAAGTAAGAGTATCGTCTTTTAAAGGAATTTGAGTCATGTTATCTAATTGGATTCATTTATCAAGATCAATTTAGTGATGATAGAAATTGAGTTAATAATTGTAATTTAACATGAAAATAACAAAAAGTAAAAATTGATGATTGTAAATTTAAATGAAAGCTTTATTGGAATTGGATTCATGGCTAACATTACATTAACACTATAAACAATATATTCTGCATTCAAACATTCACATCAATATATCTTGATTTAATTCCTTAAAGCAATTTCTAAAGATCCATCTTAAATCATTAATTCCTTAATTTATTCAACATATACTTCGCATTAAAATTTGATGTTAACAATGACCTAAAGATCAGAAACTATTTCTAGCATCGTTTCTTTTGGTTGCTTTTCTTACGTTCATGTTCAAATTTACTTCCTAATACAAAAGAACATCTAAATTATATCATACTTCCGTATAATGACAAGTAAAGCAAGAAAAACACATAAACATAGATATATATTGAACAGGAAAATTACATCAATGAAGAGTCATTGCATCCAATTCCAATGAACAAGAATTTTGGCCACTCCCAGTCATTTAAAACATACTCATTTAAGCAATCCCTTGTAGAAATTGATGTCTCAATTTGAAGTCGTCTCCTGATGTTTCTCCAGTGTTTTTCGTGCCTTACCTAGCCAAAAGTTACTCTCACTCTCTCTCTTTAGAACTAAAAAGAACCAAGTCAGAATTAATTAATTCGCTCAGCGCACAAATATGCATGCACTGAGCGAAAATCTCAACTGCTACCCTCTAACTGACTTCATTCGCTCATCGCATAGTAATGGTGCGCTAAGCAAAAATCTTCATGGTGGCTGAGTGAATGATTGTTGGTGCTTAGCGAAAGGGAACTTGCAACACTACAAATGATGTAGAATTTCCTGTATAATTTACTACGTAACTTTCCTACTTCCTATTACTACTTTTTCTATTAAGAACAAATTAATTTATGAATAAATAAAAATTTGAGCTAACTAATAAGTATGAAAACATGTATTTTTCATACTTATCAAGTTGTAGGGGCTAGGTAAGTCAACTTGCTAGGTTGTGAGAGCTCACTGGTTTTGCTCTCGCTAGGCGAGTGAGGACTACTTGTTGGACGAGTGAGCCTAGGTTTCATTGGTCATTTTCATGGATTTTCTCTTATGTGCTTAATTATGAATGATAAGATGTTGTACCTTATGTTGAGATTGATATCGCGTAACAGAATGTTTAAAAACGTGAAAACGGTCAATAACCAAGAGGGGAGGGGTGAATTGGTTCTTTTAAAAAAATATGATTTTCTTTCGCAACTTTTATCGAACAATTTATAAGCAAGAGTATAGAGTTGAAGAAAATCGCACAAAATATTTTTTCTTGGTTCAAATCAAATGATTCTACATCCATTCATTAATCACTATAAAGAGTTATTAACATTTTTCACTATAATATAGTTTCAGATTAAAAACAAGATAATACAAAGATTAGAAACAGAAAACACCTTCCTTCGACACACGATGGAAAGAACCTAGCTCAATCAACTTAAAGAGAACCTCTTGAACCTTAGATACACTAAACGCAAGCTTCTCCTTTTCATAAGACTTGATTGAACTCACTCTAAGACTTGAGAACTTTCTCAGAACAAATTTGTATTCTCAGAACAAATTTGTATTCTCAAAAGGCTTAGTTATCCTTTCAAAGGTTTAGGAAAGGTGTATATATAAGCCAGGAGTCAGAAACTGAAAAACCTGCTCCCAACTGCCAGTGATAATCGATTATCATAAGTGATAATCGATTATTTGAGGCCATTATAGGGTTTTAGAAAACATGATAATCGATTATTCTCAGTGGTAATCAATTATTGTAGAACACTGGACAATATCAGAATAACAGGGATGATCGATTATCGCCTAGGATAATTGGTTATTGTCGCAAGCAACTTTTTTCTAAATTAGCTTGTGATAATCGATTATCTCCCTTGATAATCGATTATTGTCGTAATGAAGCACTAGTTTAAGATACTTCTGAGCTCTTTACAATTATAAAATGAATCCTATATAATTGTTTCTACAAAGAATGCTTATACAAAAAGAGTAAGTCCTCAACAGTATCATCATCAAAATCACTTCAGGATAACAATGCTCCTTATTGGTAACACCTTATACTCTGTGATATGATTGAAAAGTGTGATGCCATGTGAATGATGTTATAAGGAATTCAAGGAACATCCCTTTGTAATGGTTACGTGTGTGAGTGTATGTATTGATATAGGAAGCTAGTAATTAGAGGTTATTCTGATGCTCTTAATGACCTCCAATCTCAAGAACCGAAGGATGGTTATGTGATGGAGAGTAGTAGGAGGTCCCTAATCTATTGGTTATTTGTTAGCCATAGATGCTTGAAAGGATTAACCTTGGAGTGTTGTGATTGTTGATGAGGATATTATTGTTATTCCACCTCAAAGGCAGGACTTCTATAGTTCGATATTAATACATGTATTCAAATGGTTGGTTTAAAGTTAGATGTTGAAATGTGTGCGAATATTGTTTAAGGATTGATAGTTGAACAATTTTGAGTGATGGATATAAATGATGCTTACGTGTGTTCTTTGATAAACTAGCTTACCCTCTTCTTTGTGTTTATTCATCTCTTTGGTTGCAATGATCATATTTATGATGTGAGCAATTGAGGAATTATCCTTAGATCAGATGTTAGGTGGTGGTGATGGAGTAGAAGACCAATCTTAGACTTCTTAGTTGCTGATTTTGTGTATATGTTTATAGTTGTGTATGGTTTCTTTTTAATAAATTTCCATATACACTTTAACTCTCAAGTGTAAAGAGTTATGTTGAATAGTATTTTATCTTCTCTTCTAATATATGTTATACTATTACAGTTACTTTTGGATAATTGTAAAATTTCATACATACTTTCTTCATAATTGTTCTAGTTTAATTGATGTGTCATCTATCCTATAAGAATGTTAATACTATTGAAATTTTGGAATGTTAGATAAGTCTTTAAATACGACATATTATCATAAAAGGTTTAATAGCCAATTTTGTCCTCACTTTGGTTGAGAAATCTCAATTTAGTCCCTCGTTATAAGAGTGTTTTAAATTGGTCTTAACTTTTAAAATATTGGGTCAGATTAGTCCCTTCCGTTAAATAGAACTAAACAAAATTAATAGGCTGATGATCTGACAGCAATGTGTCATAACTTAGTTGTTTGGGTGCTGAGGTGTTATTTAATTACAAAGTTTTCTTTTTAAGATAGGATTTTTTAATTGGGGAAAAATGGGGAATTGCCACATGGCAGCCCCTTCCCCACCCAAAAAATTAGGGTTTGCAATTCCCCTAGCTTGCTCCTACCTGCGCCGTCATGAGAGGAGAGGGGTTTCGTTGGAGGTGCGAAGATGGCTCTGCTGATAGCCTATGGATTTCTCGATTTGGGGTTGAAGATGAAGACTGATGCGATTTTGTGGTAGGGTTCATCGCGATTGGGTTCTTCCTCCTAGCTGATGATTTCGCGAAGAAGGAAGAAGATGCGATTTAGGGTTCCTGATGGTGCAAGGCTCGCGCATCTGGTTCGCGAGAGTTCGCAAATCTGCGTTTCTGGGTTTTCTGTTGTAATTGGCGTTTCCTTGGTAGGTTGATGGTTGCAGGCGAGGGTGATGAAGATGAATGTGAGTCGTGAAGGAGGAGAAGATGCTCGCGCAACGGAGGCTCACAGTCTCTAGACTCGCGACATCTTGGGTTTCCTATGGTTGGGGACATCAATGGAAGTTGCGGCGCGATGATCACAGTAGTGGCACGAAGTGTGTCATGGAGATTGAAGGCTCCGTGGCGGCTTGCACTTTTGGTTGGGTTGTGCAGGTGGTTGGCTTAGGGTTTTTGTGGCAGCGCGACAATGGTGACGAGGCGGTGGCGACTTAAGGTTTTCGTGGCAGCGCGACAATGGTGACGAGGCGGTGGCGACTTAAGGTTTTCGTGGCAGCGCGATAGTGGCAGCGGCTAGAGTTTCATGCCCGATGAAAATTAAGGTTGGAGATAGAAAACAAAGCCTAAGTTCTAACACCTCAGCAAACATTATGACAGATTACCACTAACTGGTGCCAGATCATCACCATGTCAACTTCATTAGATTATATTTAACTCAAGGGACTAATTTGACTCAAAAATTTAAAAGTAAGAACTCATTTCAAATACTTTTGTAACGAAACACTAAATTGAGATTTACCAACCAAACTAGGGACAAAGTTGACTATTAAACCTATCATAAAATTATCTAAATGTATTATGTATTTTTTTCACTTTTTATTATCAATTTATTCAAAATGTAAACAATTAGTATCAAAATTAAATTAAATAATCAACATTTTTTATCTAATTATCAAAATATTAAAATAGTTAAAGTATTTAAAACTAATATATAAACATAAAACAGAGTTTCCATTATATATTTAAGTCGAAGTAGATCCCACATTTTTTATCTAATTATCAAAATATTAAAATAGTTAAAGTATTTAAAACTAATATATAAACATAAAACAGAGTTTCCATTATATATTTAAGTCGAAGTAGATCCCGTCCAATATCTGTTGCATAATATTTGGCACGTGAAACTCTCAGCTAGAACATTTTCGTTTTGTATTTCGTCCGAATACAACATAAACCAATTCTTAAGTTATATATTTGGTATTGTGCGGAATAAAGTAGAACATTAATTCAACCAATTTCTTTTACAACTATATTAACAATTTTTTATAATAAATTATACATCATTATTTTATTAATTCATATATTTAAAACAGACTAATAACTATAGATAAGTTATTATAAAAAAATTAAAAAAATTGTTAAAAAACATTTTCTTTTCTTTTACTACTTTCATAATTGTTTGACGAAGAAAATACTTATAACTTTACAATTTCGAAAATGTATTAAAACTTAAGAATTACACTTTTTGAAGGTATCATAATAAAGATATATTTTGATGATTTCAGAATGTATAATTATTTTAAATGGAATATTCTAAGCTATTTCATAATAATATTTATTATTATAGAATTACTTCTTCAGAGCAAATTAAAATCTGTTACGATTGTTTTTTTAAAAAGTGTACAAATAAAAAAATTGAAATCAGTTTCAGCAAGCATTAAGATGAAAGAAAAAAGGTGTAGAAAGAAACTATGGAGCTGCAAATAGCAAATTATTCACTCTAATAGCCCATTGGGAAAATTTGAAATCGGATCATATGTATTGTATACGAATCACGCGTATACTATTACGTATCGGAGCAGAACAGAAAGGAAACAAGGTCGTTCGTTCACAGGTACGGTCTCTGATCATCTTAGACCCAACGCTCTCTGCGTAGCGAACCCATAGTTTAGGGCTGTGATTTCGATTTCAGCTTCGACTTTCGATCGCTCTCCATTTTCGTGAATTCATAGCTGATTGACACTTCCTTCAAATTTCGTTTATGTATGTTTCTGATGAACAAAACGACTTCACTGCTGATTTCTTTTTCATTCATTAGAAGCTTTAAGTTTTCCAATTAGGAATCAGTTGAGATGAACGGCGAGGAAGTTTGATATCGTATTGTTATTCGACGATTCATAGCTGATTTGCGCGTCCTTCGAATTTCATTGATACATGTCTAGGATGAGCAAAGCGACTTCACTGTTAGTTTCATTTTCGTTCATGTTAGGATGCTTGATTTTATCGATTAGGAATTAGTTGAGACGAACACCAAAAGAGTTTCATATTTTATATTGTTATTCGTAGATTCATAGCTGATCGACACATCCTTCAAATGCATCGATACATGTTTAGGATGAACCAAACTACTTCACTATTGATTTCATTTTTTGTTCATATTACGAAATTTGAGTTTTTCAATTGAAATTAGTTGAGATGAGCTCCGAAAAACTCCTATATCATATTAATATTCGTAGATTCATTGCGGATTGGTACTTTCCTCGATTTCTTTGATATGTACTTTGGATGGGGAAAATTTTTTCGCTATATATTTCATTTTTGTTCTTATTAGGAAGTTTGACGTTTTTAATAGGAATTAGTTGAGATGAGCACTGAAAACATTTCGTATTACTATTGTAATCATCCCTGTTGACCTAGTTAAATCTGTGCTATTCAATCTCGGGGAGATTTGGTCCAGCTGATCCCCAGGGATAGTTTCATTTACGAGAATTTTTTTCTTGTTCTGCTAGCATACAATTTTCAGTCTAGTAGGAATTCTTCCTCAGTGTACGACAGTTGGAACAGTGAAAAAGAATGAAAATAATTTATATTTTGCTATTTTAATGCTGCAACCTAGTGTGTAAGCAGCATGTACTCAACAGCATGGTTAGTCGAGTGATTTCGTAATTTGTTTCCTCCAGAAAAAGATTAAATGTGCTTTATGTGAAATGGTATGGCATGCTATGGATTCTGGAAGCTATTCTTCAGTAGCTTTTTCATGTTAAATTGCCTGTTTCTTTTGATGATTTTTCTCATTCAGTTGTGCTTGGGCATAAATTAACTAACATAAGATAAAGGTATTACATTCAACATATTTTGATTTGTATGCTTGATATTATGATAGTATTTTGCATTTAGATATGTCAAGAATAACATGATATTTAATATTCTTGTGTGTGGCTTGCGTATTGAGATGCTCAGTTTATCTTGAGAGTCGAAGAAAATACTTTTTTGAATTGGATTCAATCCTTTGATGTTGTTATCTTTGTTTAGTGATGTTTCTTGGTTTTATTTTTCATGATTACAAGTTTTATGTGCAAATCTGATTTTTCTCTCTCTTTTAGGATGTGACTGGTTGAGGTTACTTCAAAATTGTTTTACTTGAGCATTGCAATGAAGCTGTAGAAGATAATATATACAGACAGATGCTCATAATTCAACAATGAAGCGTTATGTTTATATTGATGATGATGAATCATCTCATGATATATACTGTGATAATCGTATATCAAACAGAAAATATACAGTATTAAACTTTCTTCCAAAAAATTTATGGGAACAGTTCAGGTAATCTTTCTCCTTACACTCTTTGTTTATCATTTTCTTAATTATGTGTCATGATATGTTGCACATGCATTTGCACACCTTTAGGGTTCTTCTGATTGATCTTCTCTTCTATCTTCTTTGATATTCGTTTTGTTGGATATTCTGTGCAATTGCATATGCAATGTGGCTCCTGGTGTGCGACAAATAGATTAATTTTCCAACCAACCTTTGATAAGATTGGTGATCAATCAACAATTACGCCTTCAATTGATTCACCAAGTTTGTGATTTTGTTTAATAGGTGTCTTTACTGGTTTACATCCTAATTTACCAGTTTGAGCCAATAAAACCAACACATAATTTTGCTGGGAGATGAAAATATCATGATGGGAATGAGCTACTTCAATGTCCAAGAAATGTTTCAATTTGCATAACTCCTTAATTTCAAATTCTCTTATGAAACCTTATTTTGAGGCTTTGCTCATGTCTGATCATTTTCAAATACAACTATATCATCTATACAAACAATTAGTGTGATAACTCCCTCTGAGGCTAAATGCTTAATAAGCTAGGTATAATCTGTAGAAAATAGGATTGATTTTATTATTCTGAATCATTGAAAAATACATTTTGATACCCTCTATTTGTAATCATGTAATTCTCCTAAAAAGGGAAATAGGGAAACTAGAAATCTAGGAAAATAAAATAAAATAAAAGATTATGTATCTATTTCCTCTAATTAGGAAGATTTTAAAGATATTATCTCAAATTACAACATTCCCCCTCAAGCTGGATCATACAAGATTGTATGAACCAAGTTTGGAATAGACAAACTCAATCAGAATAATGTTAATAAACCAAATTGCACACCAATGGACAAAAGCGAACTAGCACAATGAAACTTCAACTTGGACAGCAATGGATGAGGGCGAACTAGCACCATGAAACTTCAACTTGGACAGCAATGGACGAAGGTGAACTAGTACCACGAGACTTCAACTTGGACAACAATGGATGACAGATATTTCCACCAAAAATGGACGATGACTTGTAGTAGCAAACAACAACAAACTGCAAGAACAAATGAAGGGCCTGCAGTGGCAAACAACAACAAACTGCAGGGATTGAATTGCCATCAATAGTGGTGATCAACAACAAAACTTCAAGAACATGATTTCCATGAGTAACATATGAGAGGCCTTCAAAGGCTAACAACCACAAACCTGGAGGGACTTAACTATCCTAAACAGCAACAAACCTTCTAGGACTTAACTGCCCTGAACAACAACAAGCCTTCAGGGACTTAATTGCCGTGAACATATGGGAGGCCTTCAGGAACTGTCTTGTAGAGGCTAACAGCAATAGACCTGCAAGGACTACACTACCCTGCAACGGCTAGAACTTTCTCCTCCTCATGACTGAACGACAGAATGTGAAGGTGGAAGAATTGGTGAGAACCGATCCGTACGAGGGACAAATCTGAGTCCCATAACTTCGAAAGAGTCAATTCATTGGACGGTCTCAAAGAACAACTCACAAGTTGTTATAACAAAGCTTTGGCGGTGAAGAGAGCCTTTCACATGGCGGAAAACCAAAAATGCCAAATACCAAAGACACGTTGGAGGTCCAAAGTTCTCTATTGGACTACTCCCAAATGTGATACTTAGCACTGTATCACAAGAAGTACGGGCTATAAACTTGAGCCTAAGAAGAAAGTGACCAACGATCCAAGAAAGAACTGAAGCATTTGCGTCTAGAGTGGTCGTTTTTGGTCTTCAAAATTTTGAACAAAATGATGGTGGAGACAAGCTTGGCCACAGGTGATGGTGCATTTGGCGGCACAAGCGGCGGAGATGATGGTAGGAAGGACCAATCAGTGTCGCACGAGAAAGGGGAATAAGAACCCATTGGTGGTGACAGAAGCCAGAATGTAATGGAGAGGAAAGAAGTGACACAATGGCGTCTAAAGAGGTCTCCCTGTCAAGAAAGATTCAGTACAGTGGCAAAATGATGGCGATACTGTGACATATCAGAAGGGGCAGAATAGAGAAACCCAGCAGAAACGAATTTAGTGAGAGAGGGAGAAACCCGGTGGAGGAGGAACGGTCCTGGTCATGCAACGTGAGGCGAAACCCATTGGTGGAGGCATAAACTGGAACGCAGTAACCAGAAGGACCAAACCAGAACCTAGAAACGAGAGCGAGGTCTGACGATGCTGAAGTGTGCGGCGAGAAGACAGAGATGTTGTGAAGACAACGAAGATGATAGTAATGACTGCTATGGAGGGTCAAAACAGAGAAAGGAAGGTCCGGCGAGACGACCGACAGTGGTGACCGGCAGTAGCGCGGTTTGATGCCGACGCTGGGAAGGTGGCGCGTGACAAACACGCACCTGAGACCAGCTGAAGAAAGGCGGCGCGTGGATGCGCGTTAAGCGGAGTCTGGTCCTGAGTTCAGGGTTGGGCGTCGCTTGAAGAGACGATCAAATCCACTGGTCACCTGCGACGGTTGCCGGCGATGGACGGTGGCCGGCGGTGGTCGACGGCGGAGAGCAGCGGTGCACAACGGAGTGAACAACAAACAAGAACTCTGCATATGATTGAAAGCCAGTGAAGATGCCAACTATGGGCATTACTTAAACTACCAGGTGCAACTACTGGTCTGAAAGGGAATGGGTTCGAATCCCATTCTGAGACAAATTCTAGAAGTATAGCTTATAGCTAGGTCAGATTCAACTTTGGAACTATAGCTTATAGCTAGGTCAGATTGAACTCTGGACGTATAGCTTATAGCTAGGCCAGATTCTGGAAGCACAATTTTTTGTAGCTGTTATCAGAAGGACAAATATTAGAAGGACAAACGTGTTGGTAATGCTGGAGAAATGTCAGACCAGGCACTACAAGCCTAATCTAGGCCTAATCTTCTTGTCCATGGCGCAGGAGCAGAAGCGTCCTTCCCCTTTGGATGAGCCACCCACGACTTCTTCTTCAGATTCTAAGGAAGAAGAAACGCAAAAGCCATCTTCTCTGAGGCAAGGAAAAGAAGAGGAAGAAGCTTTGTCGAGAGAAGAGGATGAAGAATCCTCCGGAGAAGAGGCAGAAGATGACGATCTTCCACCACCCATCACCAAAACCAACCCTCCACTCTCACGAACAACGCACGGAAAGGGAATAGCGCTGATGGCCTTATATTTGCAAAGCCGCACGATAAGAAAATGTTTGAATTGTCGAAAAAAGTTTGGGGAAGTGAGCAAGATGGTGGAGTGGCCAATGGGGCAGTGGAAAAACCCAATGAAGCACAAAGGCACGACTTGAAGAGCAGACTTTTAGGGGGCCGCCGGCGGCCAGTCGCCATGGCCGCTGGCAGACAGCAAAGACAGCGAAAGTGGATCAGATAAGCTCTGATACCATGTAAAAAAGTGGACTTTAAGCCTAATTCAACCCCACAAAACCGGCTTGTAGGGTGAGGTTTGCACCCACTTATATACACTGAATTGGTCTTATCTTTAGTTGATGTGGGACTTCCAACACACTCCCCTCATGCCGAGGTATATACATCTCGAGCGTGGGATTAGACATTTAATAGGTGGTCTGATAGCGGGTAGAACAACATGCCCAACAACAATAGATATCGCTAGGATAGACTCTCATCATGACTCTGATACCATGTAGAACATAGGACTGATTTTATTATTCTAAATCATTGAAAAATACATTTCTGATACCCTTTATTTGTAATAATCTAATTCTCCTAAAAAAGGAAATAGGGAAACTAGGAAACCTAGGAAAATAAAATAAAATAAAAAATTATGTATCTATTTCCTTTAATTAGGAAGATTCTAAAGATATTATCTCATATTACAACATAATCACTTTTGTCTTTTCTTGAACCCCATGGTCTTCATTGTAGTAGTAAACCTGTCAAAACATGCTCTAGGAGAATGTTTCAATCCATAGAGTACCTTCCTTAGTTTCCACACCTTTCCTTCCTTGGCATTAAATCTAGATGGGACCTCCATGTAAATTTCTTCTCAAGATTGTCATTTAGAAAGACATTTGTGATATCAAATTGCTGCAAACTCTATTCATAATTAGCTATTAGAGACAATAAAATTCTAACAATATTCATGTTTTCAATAGGTGATCAAGGTAGTCAATCCCATACGTATGAGTATGTCCCTTAGCTGCTATCCTTGCCTTATACCTTTTTAAGTTGTCTTGTATTTAATGGTGGATACCCACTTAAGGATGACAAATGAACCCATCCTTATGGGTATTGTCTGAACTTATCTGGTGTTTGACAAGGAATCTCCACACTAACTGAGTACGAGTTTGAGTATGGACAATATCTGATTCTTTAAATTGGGTATGAGGGGTTTGAGTATGGACAAGTACAATAGAGATTGGCATGTACATATTTGTCCATCCCCATCCCCATGCTCCTCCCCATCCTCATACCTATCCCAATATCCATCTTTGTTTTAAATTATTAAAGTACTTTATGTTGGAAGTCCCACATTGACTAGAGATAAGACCAATTTATAGTATATAAGTGGGTACAAATCTCATCTTACAAGCCAGTTTTGTGGGGTTGAGTTAGGCTTAAAGTCCACTTCTTAACATGGTATCGGAGCTATGATTAGAGTCTATCCTAGCGATATTTGTTGTTTGTTGGACATGTTGTTCCACCCGCTATCGGACCGTTATTGGACCATCCATTAATGTCTAGTCTCACGTTCGAGATGATGTCTATACCTCGGCGTGAGGGGGGTGTGTTGGAAGTCCCACATCGACTAGAGATAAGGCTAATTTATAATATATAAGTGAATACAAACCTCATCTTACAAATTGGTTTTGTGGGGTTAAGTTAAGCTTAAAGTACACTTCTTAACACGTTAATTTATTAGGTAAACTAAAAAACTTATATTAAACTACTCCACCCCTTTGCCATCTGCCTACATCCAACGATATTTTTCCTTTTGGTAGATCCCCCAACTCCCAAGTTTTATATTTTCTAGAGCAACCATTTCAACCTTCATAACCTTTTTTCAGTCCATACTATTCCATGTTTTTGAGATGGTGACAATATTTAGATGCCTAAGAAAGCCTTTTGTGATTACTTGATAGTTTGTCATAAGTCACAAAGTGTGAAAATGTGTCATAAGACACATTAATAGGATAGTTTGTCACAAGGAGGTAATTTCATTTTGTTGGATATTTTGTGCGATTTTATAGATTCTACTTTCTAGGCATGAATCATCATATAGTTAACACTAGGAAGGGAGAGTCCAGAAGATTAGTGGACAATGCCATTAATGTGGAGGATCCAGACAGTTTTAATTTGACATTTTGTGTAACTCACTCTTCCTATATTATAGGGATTCAGCCTTGTTCTTTATTTTTTTGTTGTGGTTTTTGATAGAAAACACTGATACACTGATTTTTTTTGTTTGTTTTATTGTTTTATGTTTTTTTTTTATAAAGGTACAAAAGACACTTAGACTCTATTTACATATAGACATAGACAGAGCTCAGTCACAAGTTAGTTATAACCTTCTTCCTAAAGCAGTTGCACTAATTAGAGGAGAAACTATGATAACTGCCTCACAAATAGATATACTAAATAAAACAGAGACCAACCGTTGTAGCAGCTAACCAACTCAGTAACATTGTCTAACAGAAGTATAACACTCACAGTTGTTTTGTTTACTGTGCAAGCCTCCTTAAGTGTACGAAAGATCAAGGAACTTATTTTTTATCAAACAAAATGAGTTTTTCCTTGGTGCTAAAATTTCATCTTAATTTTCTAATTAAACATAACGATCTTTTAATCCATCTGATTTTGCTCCTTTTTCCAGCCGGTTCATGAATCAGTACTTTTTGCTCATAGCTTGCCTACAGTTATGGCCTCTCATTACTCCAGTAAATCCTGCCAGTACGTGGGGTCCACTTATCTTTATTTTTGCTGTCTCTGCATCAAAAGAGGCGTGGGATGATTACAATAGATATCTTTCAGACAAAAAGGCAAATGAGAAGGAAGTCTGGGTTGTGAAGAAGGGCATCAAGAAACATGTATAAAACGTATTTAATTTTCTTGAATATATATTTTGCTGTGTTTCCAGCCATTGATCATCATCACTTGAATAACTATGCATGATTTTGTTATTTACAGTAGAGTATAATTTGTTTATCTTTTCAAGATATTGTTAATTTTTTATTTCAGTTGATGGTTTTAACTTTAATCTAAATTCTATGCAAAAGGTATGAGGTACCTCTCATGGTTTTTAAAATATCAAGGTATTGTCTCTACGTATACTTTTGTGTTTGAGCAGTTTACTTATGGATACATGTGTATTTTCTCAAACTTTTTGACATTCCTGGTCTTGCTTTTTCTCATTTTCTTTTTCCATTCCCATCTTTGGTTGGTTCATTCTTGTAATGATTAATTGCATAGTTATTTTCTCCTCTATATTCTTATAGTTATACATTTACAGCAAAATAGAACCTTTAGTTTTTAAGGCATGGATCGTAAAAGGGTTAGTGGTCTAAATAGATATGGGATGCTTACCATTGTTTCTTCATTCTAATGAATGAGGCCATAGGCAACAGTGATGACTGTATCTCTCACCCAACTATAGATTATTTGAACTCCAGCATGCAGCTTCTAGTCTATATATGTACTTATTGGCCATATAAAGTTATGTGTCATGTTCATTGTTACCCTTCCTGCCAAAATATGATGTGATGTTTGAGCACATTTTGACACAACATTTTTATTTAACTATAAGAACCAATGATCATGTTTATCTATTAGAGTATTACTCCTTACACTTGCTTCTGAAGCTGAATAGACTTCAAGCTTCTACTTCATATCCCATATACACCTTGGTCTGCTTCATGTCTTGTAGGAAGGAAGATTTACAGAAGCTTTAACATTTGATATTATATTGTGTGTTCTTATGTCTGTAGATCTAATGATTTTTTCTTGGGTGGGCGTGGTTCCCTTGGTGGTTTTGCAGATTGAAGCCCAGGATATTCATGTAGGTAATATAGTATGGCTACGTGAAAACGATGAAGTGCCTTGTGACCTTGTTTTAATTGGTACCTCTGATCCTCAAGGAGTTTGCTATGTAGAGGTAATTATGTTGTGAAACATGCTAAAGTTGGTCTTCTCTTTCTGCAGCATTGCAGGGGAATTGGAATGTAGTTCCACTATGTTTCTTCTAAATCTTCTTCTCTTTCTCTCATTTTGGGGGAGACATTTCATTATATTCATTTTAAGGATGTTATGATGTGACATGTTATTCAGACAGCTGCATTGGATGGTGAAACGGATTTAAAGACACGGGTCATACCTTCTGCTTGTGCGGGAATTGATGTTGAACTATTGCACAAAATTAAGGTAGGATTTTATCTACAGTAACCATACTTGGTAGAATTTAATTGTGATAGTAATTAGATAAGATGTTTGAATGATGTTGGGAGATCAGCTTATGCCTTTAATCCTCTGGTGGTTGCCAGCATAAACAACTATCATCAGCTCTGAGTAGTTAGTTGTGTTATAACTGCTTCTATTGTATGAATTGCTAACTAGCAACTGTACAGTTACTTGTGTGAATGAACTCATTTTTAGTTTATCAGAATCACTTTATCTTCTTTCTCTTAATTTTGTCTCAATTATTAATTATTAATACATGACAACAACTTAATTACACTATTCTTTATTTGTGTCTGTGTCTAGGGTGTAATTGAGTGTCCTTGTCCAGATAAAGATATCAGGAGATTTGATGCAAATATGCGGTTGTTTCCCCCATTTATTGATAATGATATATGCCCTTTAACCATTAAAAACACCATTCTTCAGTCATGTTACTTGAGAAACACAGAGTGGGCTTGTGGAGTGGCTGTCTATACAGGCAAGTCCATATATATAATCTATTAAATTCATGGAACTGTGAATACTTTTGCAGAAACAATTTAAATTTTGGTATCTGGCATGTATTTTATACCTTCAGGTAATGAAACCAAAATGGGCATGAGTAGAGGTATACCAGAACCAAAGCTCACTGCTATGGATGCCATGATTGACAAGTTGACTGGCGCTATTTTTATATTCCAAATAGTTGTTGTTCTTGTTCTTGGCATAGCAGGGAATGTTTGGAAGGAGACGGAAGCGAAGAAGGTATGATACAGTTTCTCAACATAAGTTTATTGGGCACTGATAATTGTATCAAATCTTGTACCTATCAGGATATGCTCACCAGTGTTTATTATTTTTAGTTTACTATATTGCCCTTTTATTTGCCTGTATTTTCATGGTAGTAGCATGCACCCTTTGCAATTTTGATTTTGTTTCAACACAGAGCATATCGGCTTGGCTGGTTGCTTCCTTTGCGCTTTCATGTGAATTATGTAGTTGGGTGTAAATTTTACTCTTTGTAAGCACACTTTAGTTTATTTAGGAAATATTCCTCATAACCTTTTTAGTCCTTATGTCAATGAATGCTCAGGCATCATGGTTTCTTTTTTCTTAGAATAACCACTTTTTTTTGTAATTTCCTGTGTCATCATGCTATTTATTCATTAAAGGATTTTTTTCCCCTGAAATCTTACTTTTATGGGGTGTTTGGAACATCATCCAAAAAATATATTTTCTCAAAACCATGTCAAAGTTGAGAAAAATACACAGAAGCATATTTATATTGGTTCTGCGTTCCTGCTTTGGATGGGAATCAAAAACATGATATTAGACTTTTGCCCTGTTTTGATGCCTTATCTTTCATAATTCTATGGAAGTTTCCGTGTTATCATGTAGGTGGATTCTCATGTTTTTTCTTTTGTTTTTCAAAGCAATGGTATGTTCTTTACCCTCATGAAGGTCCGTGGTATGAACTGTTGGTCATCCCTTTGCGGTTTGAACTTCTCTGTTCCATCATGATACCCATTTCAATTAAGGTGAGCTGATGGTAAAGATTTAGCGTACATTATATTATATATAACATGCTTGTCATTTGGATAACAGTCATAATATAGATAGCATAGTGGAAGTCCTTTGAGGTAAGAACATTTATGACCTTAAAAAAGAACTAAATGAAAATATCATTGACACTTAAGTTCTAATTAAAAATAGGAATTCCGGTTGATAATCCTAGTGCTAATACCAATTATTATTGTTATTTAACTTCATAACTTTTAAATTGTGTAAATATATTGAGGATAACTTTCTAAATTTGATAGAGCCAACTGTACCGTCTCTGTCAGGTATCTCTGGATTTGGTGAAGAGCTTGTATGCAAAATTTATTGACTGGGACAATCAGATGATTGACCATGAGACTAGCATTCCATCCCATGCAACAAAGTAAGTAACCAAATGATCCTATTACCAACTACTTTAAGAAGCTTTTGTACATTAAAGAATTTAAAATAAGATAAATTTTGTAAGCTGTGAAATGTCTTGTATTATTAAGGATTGAGTTACAAAGCTCAAGTATTTATATAATCGAATGGCATGAGGTGCAAGCTAGTTGATTAAGATCTCTATCTGTTCTAACACTAGACTCCGGCAGTCCTAACATAATGAAAGATGGATAGCTCAAGGTACAAGCTAGTGAGTTAGATCTAACTGTTCTACAAGAGACTCCAGCTCTCCTAATGAATAACAGCTGACTATGTTCTAACACTAGAGTCCAGCAGTCCTAATAACACAATGAAAGATGGATAGCTCGAGGTACAAGCTAATGAGTTAGATCTAACTGTTCTACAACAGACTCCAGCTCTCCTAACGAATAACTGCTGACTAACTAACTATCAAAGGATGCTGACTCAATGCTGAGTCTGCTTAATATACTAGCAGAGAATAGTCTAATAACACAGTATACTATCATAGAAGCACACTTTTTTTTTTTTTTTTTTTTTTTTTTTTTTTTTTTTTTTTTTTTTTTTTTTTTTTTTTTTTATTAATGATGTTTGTTATATTTGACAGTACAGCGATAAGTGAGGACCTGGGACAAGTTGAGTACATTTTGACTGACAAAACAGGAACGCTGACTGAGAATAAGATGATATTTAGAAGATGTTGTATTGGTGGCAATTTCTATGGAAATGAAAGTGGAGATGCATTGAAGGGTATGGTTGCTTGGGGAAACTTTTCTTTTTGCCTTGTTAACATTTAACAGTTGTATTTCAACTTTTCCTTTAACATAGAAAATGTGTGGAAGATATATTGAAATTTGTCTAAATGAGTTGGCTTCTTGTTTTGAGCGTGTATTGTATCTTATGCATGGCTAGTGCCATGGATATTGTGAACATAATGATCTAAGAAAACTAAACTGAATTGTGATGTTTCTGTCTACCATGGAAAAAGGGTTACGTATATTGCTTCCTTCAACAACAATTCCGAAGGGCACAGGTATACTAAATAAATTGAATTGAAATATATAAATATTATATTCAAGATGCTGCAAAAGCAGTGGACACTATTTGGTTCTAACATAACAAAATTGTGTAATGGCTTTTCTCAAAATCGATAATCAAGGCAGCCTACTCTCATACTTATGGTAGTGAGATAATTTCCAGCCTTAACAGCTCCAATGGTTTCCTTGGTTTACTAAGACTTAGTAATTTTAGTTTTCTTTGTATTCTCATGTATCGTTATTTATTTGAATAGTATATTGATTTTCTCAACAAATAGGAATTAATATCATCTGACATGAAAAAATGGAACATTTATTTTCATTGAAAGATGTTTCTGGAACATAATGTGAATGTTCGGGGGAAAGTGTAAATTTGAAGATTGTCTAAATTAATACATCATGAACATGAAAGGAGTCATTTATTTATGAACACGAGTGAATTCACTTCTATTCCTTTTCTTCCTTTACTGCTTATGGATACACTCATTGTTTGTTTTAATAACTGACTATTTTCTGAAGATATGTTTTATCTTTAATTGTTTCAGATTTCAAGTTTAACCACATTATTATTTACATCTTGTGATGTGCAGATGTAGAGCTTATCAATGCTGTGTCCAGTGGTTCTTCAGATGTTGTACGATTTCTTACAATTATGGCAATATGTAATACTGTCATACCTACGCGAAGGTGATTCTGCCTTTATCTTTGCTAGGACACCGGATATGACAACTGTTAAGACTAACAAATTTCTTGGTTGGGATATTTCTAGTAAGCCTTTAGTAGGAAGTTATTAATTTGTGCTTGATTACTTGTTGTCATACTTAGCAAAACTGGAGATATCTTGTATAAAGCTCAGTCTCAAGATGAGGATGCTCTTGTTCAGGCTGCTGCTCAATTGCATATGATTTACTTTAATAAGAGTGGAAATATTCTTGGTACTGTGCTTGCTGTTACTTTTTAAAGCATAACTGGCTAATTGGTTACATAAGTTCATTTATTCACTCTTTGTAATTTTTCAGAAGTCAATTTCAACTCTTCAATACTTCAGTATGAAGTCCTGGAAATCCTAGAGTTCACCTCGGATAGGAAAAGAATGTCAGTAGTATTGAAGGATTGCCAAAATGGAAAGATCCTTCTATTGTCGAAAGGAGCAGATGAGGCTATTCTTCCGTTTGCTCGTGCTGGTAAGGATATTTATGTTTCCTGTTCAATTGTAATTTATGGTATTCAAATAATCTTTACATAGGGATATTCTTTCAATTCATGATTCTTTATACTTCTCCTTTCTTCTCACGAATATGGCCAGCTGTTGGTTTAGAGTCAGAGAGCAGTATAATGATTTCAGATGAGCAGGGAGTGAAATGTTGAGATTAAATACTCATGCGCTATTGTCAGTAATTTGTAGCTACTTCTTTTACAATCCTGGCCAAATATTGGTGCTAAAATGTTGTCAGTTCTTTTCTTTTATTTTACCGTCCCATTCTTTTCCTTAGACCTGTTTGCATGTATTGTAACTAACTTTTCAAATCTGATCCGCCCAGAATTGATCATATGATTTAGATTAATTGAATGACTTTTAATTAAATCTGACTTGAACATATATAAGGTCTGGCTTTGACTATAAACTTGTGAATTTTTACAAGGCCCATCCCTCTTTAAAGGCAGACAAAAGATCTACATTAGATAAAGGGGAAAACTTGGTTCTGTGTCTAGGACTTACAACCGCAACCAAATTGAACAGTTTAAAATTTAAGGGAGGATATGACATCTCAATCAATGGTAAGGAAAGCTTTTGAGGCTTATAGAGTTTACAATGGAACTTACATCTACTTCATCTCACCCTACAGAGACAAGTGGGGCTTGAATTCGTGACCTATCAAATGTAAGACCTGCCTTGTTTCTCTTGTGCAAACCCTTGGGTTTCTATAGGTGTTATATCAGTTAGTTTTATGTTGATTTCTAAGGCCTAACTCAATCTTCTTCCATTATCTGGGTTTAGGATTGGTTGTGAGACCATTGATGGGGTTATAAGATTATATATAGAAGTGATTAGTTTTGCATCATTTATGGAAAGATAACGAGGAATCGCTAGGTAGTTAATCTATGTGCAAAGAAGGCCCTGAGAGGTACCAGTAAGAAGAGTCGATTTTGTTGAATATTTTTTTTATCAAGAAATGTATATGCAGAAGGCTTTATTTTATTTATATGGAAATCAACATATTGGTAGAACATGAGCAAAACAAGAAACCTATCAGGTAATAATTAACTGATAAAAGGTAATCCCTATAAAATAGGATGAAAACATGTTTATCCTATTAAGTTAATATGACTTTTATTTAAAATAAAATTACATAAAAAATCTAATGTATTCTGTTTCTTAATTAATTCCAACACTTTTTCTTCGACACTCCTCCTTGACTTTTGAACTACAAATTCCAAGTTTTTGTCAAGTATTCAAATCTAGCTTTTAAAAGTGCCTTGGTCATAATTTCAGCGCTTTGATTCTCTGTTTTGCTGTATAGTAACTTCACTTCTCCTTCACTTTGAAGAAAAACTCTCTTAAAATGTTTAGTTTTTCCATAAAACACTGGATCATTAGCAATTGAAATTGCAGCTGGTTGTCTATAAAACCTGTATACTTTCTTCTTGTTCCATATGCGAATCTGTCATGATTGTTCTGATTTAAAGATTCTGATTCACTGCAGCAACAACAACTACATATTCTACATTTGTAGTTGATTGAGCTATAAAATCTTGCTTTTTATAGTGCTAAGAAAAAACTCCAGAACCAAAAGAAAAACAGTAACGAGATGTGCTTTTCATGTCATCAACACAACCTATCCAATCACTATTACAGTATCAATGAAACTTAAACTCATGAGAACGAGAGGACATAACACCATAATCTAAGAGCCTTTAATATATCTAACAATTCATTTGGCAGCTCAAGAATGAACATCACCAGCACTGTGCATGAACATTGAAAGAATACTTACTGCAAACATGATATGAGGTCTCGTAATAGTAAGATACATTAGGCAACCAATTTAGCTTTTGGAATAATGTTCATCTATGTTATCGGTTCCATCATCTTTGCTACATGACATCTTCTGGTTAATTGGTGTATCAATGCTTAGTCCTCCATGCAGAAATTCTCTAGTATTTCCTGTATAAAAGCTCCATCTTTATCTTGCTTTACTTCCATTCCCAAGAAGAAGGATAATAAACCAAAATATCTCATTTCAACTTTGAACTCCGTTACTAGTTTCTCATCAATCCCTGTGACAAGTATGTAATCAACATAGATAGAAACTATGATTAAATTAACTTGGACCATTTTCACTTATAATGCAGCTTCAATTGGACTTTTAACAATTCCATCTTTTTGAAGATAATCATCAATTCTACCATACCAAGCCTTTTACAAGGCCTTGTTTAGCTTAGTTGAATATAGTGAAAACTCCCTTGTGTTGAATATACTCATAGGGTCCTCTATTTATAATAGAAGAAATAAGGACTAAGCCCAAAATACAAATAAGAAATATAAACAAACAAACTAAAGATAAGAGATAAATATAAACTAAATATAATATCTCTAACACTCCCCCTCAAGCTGAAGCATACAAATTGTTTGAACCAAGCTTGGAATAAATAAACTCAATTTGAAATATATGATCTGTCTTCAAGAGAGTGCGGCAAACAGATGCGCAATCACATGTCAACGAACAACTCACAGCAATTTATGGACAGTAGTGGACAACTGCGAAACTTCAAATAGCACCATGAAACTTCAAGTAGGATGACTTTGACAAAGGAGGACAATGACAAATTGCAGGGACTGGATTGCCATCATGTATGGATGGGGCTTGCAGTGGCTGATAGTGACAAAACTACAGGGACTGCCATCACTGACTGACGGGGTGATGGGGCCTGTAGTGGCTAAAAGCGACAAAACTATAGGGATTGCCATCACTGACTGAAATGGCATCATTGCCATCATTTTATCACAATGTTCAATATTTTACACCGTAGGAAGGTCAGAAATGGCATCTTTTAATAACAGTTTGCTCTATAGTTGAACGATGTGTCCTTCGTCATACGCCACTGTGTTAGTCTCAAACTCTACAGGAATAACACCCCTCACAATAACATCATGAGTTGGGAGTGGAAATTGAGGTANCGTCTGAGAAGGTGCAGCCCCCCATAAGAACATGCGCAAACGAAACTGAGGAAGTCCATAAGAGCCTGCAGCCATGATTCCCAGACGTGCTTGAT
>NW_014543269.1:1011093-1012281 GCF_000741045.1 Vigna radiata var. radiata | reverse complement strand
TCCCAACTCATGATGTTATTGTGAGGGGTGTTATTCCTGTAGAGTTTGAGACTAACACAGTGGCGTATGACGAAGGACACACCGTTCAACTACAGTGCAAACTGTTATTAAAAGATGCCATTTTTGACCTTCTTACGGTTGAAAATAGTGAACATCGTGATGAAATGAAATATTGCAAACCTGCTCTTTGACTAGTCCACACAGCTTGTAAAAATCTGGAAAACCTTGGAGTCGTGCATTTTCACGAATAGTCAACACTTTATCTTGTTCTGGGTCTAAAATTGCCTAATTGTGAGGTTTTGCTCATGTCACAACAGTCGGAACAGTTTCGTCGGACCATGAGAGAGCAAAAGGTTTTGAAGAAGTTCCATTCACAAAAGACATGGCATAATCAGGAACCAATGGTTTTCCGGAATCCAAATAAACACGTTCCATATCAGGATCCCACTCAACCTTGTTATCAGTTCCCACAAGAACACCTAGTAAATCTCTAAAACATGCACCCTTCTTTTTAGGAATCCTACAAACACGCTGGTAATCATCTGCATTCAATTCTAAAGGACGATGATCATAAAGCAAAGTCTTCGATGATTTTGATTTGCTTTGAATACCTAACATGTCACTTTTGGGTGATCTAATGAATCGTTGGAACTCTGTTTCAGCAGGTTTGCCATCAAGTAAGGATGGGGCTTGCAGTGGTTGATAGCGACAAAACTACAAGGACTGCCATCACCGACTGACGGGGTGATGGGGCCTGTAGTGGCTAAAAGCGACAAAAGTACAGGGATTGTCATCACTGACTGAAATGGCATCACTACCATCATTTCATCACGATGTTCACTATTTTCAACCGTAGGAAGGTCAGGAATGGCATCTTTTAATAACAGTTTGCTTTGTAGTTGAACGGTGTGTCCTTCGTCATACGCTACTGTGTTAGTCTCAAACTCTACAGGAATAACACCCCTCACAATAACATCATGAGTTGGGAGTGGAAATTGAGGTAACGTCTGAGAAGGTGCAGCCCCCCATAAGAACATGCGCAAACGAAATTGAGGAAGTCCATAAGAGTCTGCAGCCATGATTCCCAGACGTGCTTGATAATTCATTTGAATGAGACGACCCAAAGCATATCTCCCAAGAAAGCCATCCGCAAATTTAACGATATCAACCACATTTTCCATCAATGCA
>NW_014543269.1:1000285-1002058 GCF_000741045.1 Vigna radiata var. radiata | reverse complement strand
CATGATGTTATTGTGAGGGGTGTTATTCCTGTAGAGTTTGAGACTAACACAGTGGCGTATGACGAAGGACACACCGTTCAACTACAGAGCAAACTATTATTAAAAGATGCCATTTTTGACCTTTCTACGGTTGAAAATAGTGAACATCGTGATGAAATGAAATATTGCAAACCTGCTCTTTGATGAGTCCACACAACTTGTAAAAATTTGGAAAACCTTGGGGCCGTGCATTTTCACGAATAGTCAACACTCTATCTTGTTCTGGGTGTAAAATTGCTTGATTGTGAGGTTTTGCTCGTGTCACAACAGTCGGAACAGTTTCGTCCCACCATAAACGAGCAAAAGGTTTTGAAGAAGTTCCATTCACAAAAGACATGGCATATTCGGGAACCAATGGTTTTTCGGAATCCAAATAAACATGTTCCATATCAGGATCCCACTCAACCTTGTTATCAGTTCCCACAACAACACCTGGTAAATCTCTAAAACATGCACCCTTCTTTTTAGGAATCCTACAAACACTTTGGTAATCATCCGCATTCAATTCTAAAGGACGATGATCATAAAGCAAAGTCTTCGATGATTTTGTTTTGCTTTGAATACCTAACATGTCACTTTTGGTTGATCTGATGAATCGTTGTACTCTGTTTCAGCAGGTTTGCCATCAAGTAAGGATGGGGCTTGCAGTGGTTGATAGCGACAAAACTACAGGGACTGCCATCACTGACTGACGGGGTGATGGGGCCTGTAGTGGCTAAAAGCGGCAAAACTACAGGGACTGTCATCACTGACTGAAATGGCATCATTGCCATCATTTCATCACGAAGTTCACTATTTTCAACCGTAGGAAGGTCAGGAATGACATCTTTTAATAACAGTTTGCTCTGTAGTTGAACGGTGTGTCCTTCGTCATACGCCACTGTGTTAGTCTCAAACTCTACAGGAATAACACCCCTCACAATAACATCATGAGTTGGGAGTGGAAATTGAGGTAACGTCTGAGAAGGTGTAGCCCCCCATAAGAACATGCGCAAACGAAACTAAAGAAGTCCATAAGAGCCTGCAGCCATGATTCCCAGACATGCTTGATAATTCATTTGAATGAGATGACCCACAGCATATCTCCCAAGAAAGCCATCCGCAAATTTAACAAATATCAATCCCTATTCTTGTTTTCCTGCAAATCCACCGTCGCTTCAGCCATGTCCACCAAGCGCAAAACTAGGTCTTCCTCTTCTTCCCCTACTTCCTCCATGAAGCGTGTTACTCGTTCCTCCGTCACTCCTACTGTCCCTTCCAGTTCTCCTTCTCCTGTCTGTTCCGTCAAGTATGTTACTCGGAATGTCGCTTCAAATTTCGGTAAGTCTAAGGACAAGGTTGTTGATGTCACTTCAAATTCCCGTAAGTCAAAGGNCGACGTTGTTGAAGTCTCTTTCTCTGTCGTTAAAGAAGAGATATCTTCCTCTGCCGTCAAAGAAGAGACATCAACCTTNATGGATGTGACAACATCAACACCTGATGGGGATAGGTCTACTGCGAAATTCATAGGAGAGCATGTTCCTATTGAGGAAGCCAGAAGGCGCTGGCCCAAACGGTACCAGGAGAAGGAAACAAAGAGAATGTTGATGTGATTTGTGGTGGACCCCCTTGTCAAGGTATTAGTGGTTTCAACCGGTTTAGAAACAAAGAGAATCCTTTAGATGATGAGAAGAACAAACAAATGGTTGTTTATATGGATATTGTTCAATACCTTAAGCCCAAATTTGCATTGAT